>NC_091454.1:6755796-6870796 GCF_027789765.1 Dendropsophus ebraccatus | reverse complement strand
GTCTTGTGTATGGGGCCTCCCAACAGGTTCAGGAAACGTGATTCTAGGTAGAGAAAAAGGGGCAAAGGAGTCTGGAGTGGAGGAGAGAGAGATCTGACGGGGACAGAAGGGCCTGGAGGGGAGAGAGATCTGACTGGGACAGAAGGGCCTGGAGGGTAGAGAGATGTGACGGGGACAGAAGGGCCTGGAGGGGAGAGAGATGTGACTGGGACAGAGGGGCCTGGAGGGGAGAGAGATCTGACGGGGACAGAAGGGCCTGGAGGGGAGAGAGATGTGACAGGGACAGAAGGGCCTGGAGGGGAGAGAGATGTGACAGGGACAGAAGGGCCTGGAGGGGAGAGAGATCTGACTGGGACAGAGGGGCCTGGAGGGGAGAGAGATCTGACGGGGACAGAAGGGTCTGGAGGGGAGAGGGATCTGACTGGGACAGAAGGGCCTGGAGTGGAGGAGAGAGGGATCTGACAGGGACAGAAGGGCCTGGAGGGGAGAGAGATCTGACGGGGACAGAAGGGCCTGGAGGGGAGAGAGGGATCTGACAGGGACAGAAGGGCCTGGAGGGGAGAGATGTGACGGGGACAGAAGGGCCTGGAGGGGAGAGAGGGATCTGACAGGGACAGAAGGGCCTGGAGGGAAGAGAGATGTGACGGGGACAGAAGGGCCTGGAGGGGAGAGAGATCTGACTGGGACAGAGGGGCCTGGAGGGGAGAGAGATCTGACGGGGACAGAGGGGCCTGGAGGGGAGAGGGATCTGACAGGGACAGAGGGGTCTGGAGGGGAGAGGGATCTGACAGGGACAGAAGGGTCTGGAGGGAAGAGAGATGTGACGGGGACAGAAGGGCCTGGAGGGGAGAGAGATGTGACGGGGACAGAAGGGCCTGGAGGGGAGAGAGATGTGACGGGGACAGAAGGGCCTGGAGGGGAGAGGGATCTGACGGGGACAGAAGGGCCTGGAGGGGAGAGAGATGTGACGGGGACAGAAGGGCCTGGAGGGGAGAGAGATGTGACTGGGACAGAAGGGCCTGGAGGGGAGAGATGTGACGGGGACAGAAGGGCCTGGAGGGGAGAGAGGGATCTGACAGGGACAGAAGGGCCTGGAGGGAAGAGAGATGTGACGGGGACAGAAGGGCCTGGAGGGAAGAGAGATGTGACGGGGACAGAAGGGCCTGGAGGAGAGAGAGATGTGACGGGGACAGAAGGGCCTGGAGGGGAGAGAGGGATCTGACAGGGACAGAAGGGCCTGGAGGGGAGAGAGAGAGATGTGACAGGGACAGAAGGGTCTGGAGGGGAGAGAGATGTGACGGGGACAGAAGGGCCTGGAGGGGAGAGAGATGTGACAGGGACAGAAGGGCCTGGAGGGGAGAGAGAGAGAGATCTGACGGGGACAGAAGGGCCTGGAGGGGAGAGATGTGACGGGGACAGAAGGGTCTGGAGGGGAGAGAGATGTGACAGGGACAGAAGGGCCTGGAGGGGAGAGAGATGTGACAGGGACAGAAGGGCCCGGAGGGGAGAGAGATGTGACGGGGACAGAAGGGCCTGGAGGGGAGAGAGAGATCTGACGGGGACAGAAGGGCCTGGAGGGGAGAGATGTGACGGGGACAGAATGGCCTAGAGGGGAGAGAGAGAGATGTGACAGGGACAGAAGAGCCTGGAGGGGAGAGAGATGTGACAGGGACAGAAGGGCCTGGAGGGGAGAGAGAGAGAGAGAGAGATGTGACGGGGACAGAAGGGCCTGGAGGGGAGAGGGATCTGACGGGGACAGAAGGGCCTGGAGGGGAGAGAGATGTGACGGGGACAGAAGGGCCTGGAGGGGAGAGAGAGAGAGATCTGACAGGGACAGAAGGGCCTGGAGGGGAGAGAGAGAGAGAGATGTGACAGGGACAGAAGGGCCTGGAGGGGAGAGAGAGAGAGATCTGACAGGGACAGAAGGGCCTGGAGGGGAGAGAGAGAGAGAGATGTGACTGGGACAGAAGGGCCTGGAGGGGAGAGAGATGTGACAGGGACAGAAGGGCCTGGAGGGGAGAGAGATGTGACAGGGACAGAAGGGCCTGGAGGGGAGAGAGATGTGACGGGGACAGAAGGGCCTGGAGGGGAGAGAGATGTGACGGGGACAGAAGGGGGTGGGGGGGAGGGGGTCGAGAAGCCTGGAGGTCTGGATGGGGCTGAGGCGTCTAGAGGGGGGACAGAAGAGCCTGGAAGGTTTTGGATGTGTCTATAAGAGAAATTCCAGGAAGATACAGAGGGGTCTGGGTAGGATAGAGGGGTCTGGGTAGGATAGAGGGGTCTGGGTAGAATAGAGGGGTCTGGGTAGGATAGAGGGGTCTGGGTAGGATAGAGGGGTCTGGGTAGGATAGAGGGGTCTTGGTAGGATAGAGGGGTCTTGGTAGGATAGTGGGGTCTGGGTAGGATAGAGGGGTCTGGGTAGGATAGAGGGGTCTGGGTAGGATAGAGAGGTCTGGGTAGGATAGAGGGGTCTGGGTAGGATAGAGGGGTCTGGGTAGGATAGAGGGGTCTGGGTAGGATAGAGGGGTCTGGGTAGGATAGAGGGGTCTGGGTAGGATAGAGGGGTCTGGGTAGGATAGAGGGGTCTGGGTAGGATAGAGGGGTCTGGATGGGACACAATCTAGGTGTAAAATACAGAGCGGTATAAGCTGCCCCCAGCAACCAATCACTGCTCCTCGTGTTCCCAGAGCTGAGAGCTGCGATGTGATTGGCTGCTGCGGGCAGCATACACCCGTCTATACATTACACTCTATAATAAATCTGGACCTTTGTTTTTTTTTTATTGTAAGTTGTTCGGCTTCACTGAGAAATTTCGCGGAGCAGCAGTGATCAACCCGGTGAAGGAGGGCGCCAAAGCGGCAGCAGGCCTGCAGCAATACCTACAGAACCTGAGAAGTCCAGGAGAAGGTGAGGACCCAGGGGGATAGAGGACGGAGCATGCTCCCTGACCCTGTACCCCGGGGATATCCTGCTCTCACAGACCTCCCCAGTCACCATAGATGTCAGTGTACACATAGCAGGGAGTCTCATCTTGTCTCTACATATAATACAGGAGCGGCTGACGGTTCCCAGGAGGTCAGTGAGGCTGACGCAGTGCGGAGCGCATCCCCCCTCATGCAGATAGAAGGCTTCCTGTCGGCATTGACTAACGCCAACCAAGATGGCCGAGTCCTGGTGCAGCTACAAGGTAGGATCCGGCCTTCTCCATCCCTCTCCTCCACTTATGCTGTAAGCACTGGAGGGGTCTGCATGGTTGGCCTGAGGAAGACATGTATTATAGATGGCTGAGCATGAATTCTTCATCAGGGAGCAGAGACCTGGCTGTCAGTAGCGGCTCTGCGGACGTGACTGGTATGGAGGAGGCTACTGATGGTTCTCATCCTGTATGGCAGCGGATCGCTCTCTGACCACATAAAGGAGCCCGCTGGGCAGGGGACCGGCTCTCTCTACCTTCACGGATATCACATTTATTTTTAATGCCGGTTTTGTAACAGATGAGATGAGATCCGTTTATTGTGTAATTCAGATGGAGACGCGGGGAAAGTCTGTCAGGGGGATTGTCCAGGGCGTCATCTGCCTTACGTCTCTGCTGCAAAGATCCAATTACTTCTCCAAGCCGTGTGTCCTGTCACTGGAGCTCGGGAAGCTGAGATGGGGGGGCTGCTTGTTGTGGTCATTATTGGATTGTTGATGGGTGAGGGGCGATTATGAGGTGAATAGGCCGAGACCAGCCCGTGTAGGGTTAGTGATCAGCTTGTTTGTCTGACCTGCTGATAAAGCATCGACCGTCAGTCACACAGCGCCCTGTGCAATAGAAGACGTGTGGCTGATGGCCGAGGACAGCGCAGACCAACCAGGCCGGGCTGCACCACTGATGAGTGTATGATGGGTCCTATAGATGTGTACATCACCTGACTGATGGGTCCTATAGATGTGTACATCACCTGACTGATGGGTCCTATAGATGTGTACATCACCTGACTAATGGGTCCTATAGACGTGTACATTACCTGACTGATGGGTCCTATAGATGTGTACATCACCTGACTGATGGGTCCTATAGACATGTACATCACCTGACTGATGGGTCCTATAGATGTGTACATCACCTGACTGATGGGTCCTATAGATGTGTAGGTCACATGACTGATGGGTACATGATGGGTCCTATAGATGTGTAGGTCACATGACTGATGGGTCCTATAGATGTGTACATCACCTGACTGATGGGTCCTATAGATGTGTAGGTCACATGACTGATGGGTCCTATAGATGTGTACATCACCTGACTGATGGGTCCTATAGATGTGTAGGTCACATGACTGATGGGTACATGATGGGTCCTATAGATGTGTAGGCCACATGACTGATGGGTACATGATGGGTCCTATAGATGTGTAGGTCACATGACTATATGATAAATGCTTATAGATCTGCAGATCATATGACCAGTCTCCCCGCACAGGTTCCCTGGCACAGAGCAGCCTGAAGTTTCTCATGCTGAACCCAGCCGTGCATTTCACCCAAGTCTTGAAGGATTGTCGCTCTGTGATCATCGCTGGAGGGACCATGCAGCCGGTGAGAGAACTGTGACCTAGATAGTTGTCACCCGCTCGTCCAGTCTGTACCACCCTGAGGGAGCGCGGCTGGGATCCGTATACAAGGCCTGAGTTATGTGCATCCCATCTGTATGCAGAGCCGGATTATACACCGGGCAGACAATAATACTATACTATTGCTGAGCTCTGAGCCATGGAGGCCCGGACTCTACAGACCTCTGTGGTATCTGGCAGCCTCCATGATTGATATCTGGGGGAACTGGAGGCCGACTCTCCTCTTTCATTGTCAGCTTGGCTGGGGCATTCTTATGCTGAAACACATGGCTGCCACTAGGGGGTGCAGTGCTAGGTAGGTGTCACAGTATCTGTCAGAGCCCCCATAGAATCCACCTGTCACATATATCGGGGAGGAGGATCACGTATGTAATCATTGTATCCATCCTCCGTATATCGGGGAGGAGGATCACGTATGGCATCTCGTGTCCTTATTGTATCCATCCTCCGTATATCGGGGAGGAGGATCACGTATGGCATCTCGTATAATCATTGTATCCATCCTCCGTATATCGGGGAGGAGGATCACGTATGGCATCTCGTGTCCTCGTTGTATCCATCCTCCGTATATCGGGGAGGAGGATCACGTATGGCATCTCGTATAATCATTGTATCCATCCTCCGTATATCGGGGAGGAGGAGCACGTATGTAATCATTGTATCCATCCTCCGTATATCGGGGAGGAGGATCACGTATGGCATCTCGTATAATCATTGTATCCATCCTCCGTATATCGGGGAGGAGGAGCACGTATGTAATCATTGTATCCATCCTCCGTATATCGGGGAGGAGGATCACGTATGGCATCTCGTGTCCTCGTATCCATCCTCCGTATATCGGGGAGGAGGATCACGTATGGCATCTCGTATAATCATTGTATCCATCCTCCGTATATCGGGGAGGAGGATCACGTATGGCATCTCGTGTCCTCATTGTATCCATCCTCCGTATATTGGGGAGGAGGATCACGTATGGCATCTCGTATAATCATTGTATCCATCCTCCGTATATCGGGGAGGAGGATCACGTATGTAATCATTGTATCCATCCTCCGTATATCGGGGAGGAGGATCACGTATGGCATCTCGTGTCCTCATTGTATCCATCCTCTGTATATCGGGGAGGAGGATCACGTATGGCATCTCGTATAATCATTGTATCCATCCTCCGTATATCGGGGAGGAGGATCACGTATGGCATCTCGTATAATCATTGTATCCATCCTCCGTATATCGGGGAGGAGGATCACGTATGGCATCTCGTATAATCATTGTATCCATCCTCCGTATATCGGGGAGGAGGATCACGTATGGCATCTCGTATAATCATTGTATCCATCCTCCGTATATCGGGGAGGAGGATCACGTATGGCATCTCGTATAATCATTGTATCCATCCTCCGTATATCGGGGAGGAGGAGCACGTATGTAATCATTGTATCCATCCTCCGTATATCGGGGAGGAGGATCACGTATGGCATCTCGTGTCCTCGTATCCATCCTCCGTATATCGGGGAGGAGGATCACGTATGGCATCTCGTATAATCATTGTATCCATCCTCTCTATATCGGGGAGGAGGATCACGTATGGCATCTCGTGTCCTCGTTGTATCCATCCTCCGTATATCGGGGAGGAGGATCACGTATGGCATCTCGTATAATCATTGTATCCATCCTCTGTATATCGGGGAGGAGGATCACGTATGGCATCTCGTATAATCATTGTATCCATCCTCCGTATATCGGGGAGGAGGATCACGTATGGCATCTCGTGTCCTCGTTGTATCCATCCTCTCTATATCGGGGAGGAGGATCACGTATGGCATCTCGTGTCCTCGTTGTATCCATCCTCCGTATATCGGGGAGGAGGATCACGTATGGCATCTCATATAATCATTGTATCCATCCTCCGTATATCGGGGAAGAGGATCACGTATGGCATCTCGTATAATCATTGTATCCATCCTCCGTATATCGGGGAGGAGGATCACGTATGGCATCTCGTATAATCATTGTATCCATCCTCCGTATATCGGGGAGGAGGATCACGTATGGCATCTCGTGTCCTCGTTGTATCCATCCTCTCTATATCGGGGAGGAGGATCACGTATGGCATCTCGTGTCCTCGTTGTATCCATCCTCCGTATATCGGGGAGGAGGATCACGTATGGCATCTCATATAATCATTGTATCCATCCTCCGTATATCGGGGAAGAGGATCACGTATGGCATCTCGTATAATCATTGTATCCATCCTCCGTATATCGGGGAGGAGGATCACGTATGGCATCTCGTGTCCTCATTGTATCCATCCTCCGTATATCGGGGAGGAGGATCACGTATGGCATCTCGTATAATCATTGTATCCATCCTCCGTATATCGGGGAGGAGGATCACGTATGGCATCTCGTATAATCATTGTATCCATCCTCCGTATATCGGGGAGGAGGAGCACGTATGTAATCATTGTATCCATCCTCCGTATATCGGGGAGGAGGATCACGTATGGCATCTCGTATAATCATTGTATCCATCCTCCGTATATCGGGGAGGAGGATCACGTATGGCATCTCGTATAATCATTGTATCCATCCTCCGTATATCGGGGAGGAGGATCACGTATGGCATCTCGTATAATCATTGTATCCATCCTCTGTATATCGGGGAGGAGGATCACGTATGGCATCTCGTATAATCATTGTATCCATCCTCCGTATATCGGGGAGGAGGATCACGTATGTAATCATTGTATCCATCCTCCGTATATCGGGGAGGAGGATCACGTATGGCATCTCGTATAATCATTGTATCCATCCTCCGTATATCGGGGAGGAGGATCACGTATGGCATCTCGTATAATCATTGTATCCATCCTCCGTATATCGGGGAGGAGGATCACGTATGGCATCTCGTGTCCTCGTTGTATCCATCCTCCGTATATCGGGGAGGAGGATCACGTATGGCATCTCGTATAATCATTGTATCCATCCTCCGTATATCGGGGAGGAGGATCACGTATGGCATCTCGTATAATCATTGTATCCATCCTCTGTATATCGAGGAGGAGGATCACGTATGGCATCTCGTATAATCATTGTATCCATCCTCCGTATATCGGGGAGGAGGATCACGTATGGCATCTCGTATAATCATTGTATCCATCCTCCGTATATCGGGGAGGAGGATCACGTATGGCATCTCGTATAATCATTGTATCCATCCTCTGTATATCGAGGAGGAGGATCACGTATGGCATCTCGTGTCCTCGTTGTATCCATCTTCTCTCATCTTGCTGGAGGAGCTGCCGTCATGTGGCGTCTGCTTCCCGGGGATTAGCGGTGATAGGATCAGCAGGAAGTTGGCGTCTCAGGGGACGGCGTGTCACGGTTATCTCTAAATTATGAGATGTTCTATGACAGGGAATAATTCCCGGAGGTTTCCACCAGTGACAGGACGCGGCAAACGTCTACCTGGATCCATTATATTCCATACCGTGCCTCCCAGTCACCTGACTGTAACCGATGTCTCATCAGACTCCATATTGTCACCTCTGACCCCTCTCACCATTGCTCTGTGCAGGTCTCGGACTTTAAGCAGCAGCTGTTGGTCGCGGCCGGACTCGAGGTGGACAGAATAGTCGAGTTTTCCTGCGGTGAGTGATGCGTCGACCATCTCTCTCTCTCCCTCGTGTCCTGAGTTCTCATGTAAACATGTTTTTCATCAACAGGTCATGTGATCCCTCCAGAAAATATACTACCCATAGTCCTCTGCTGCGGGCCCACAAACCAACAGCTGGAGTTCACCTATGAGAAGAGAGGATTGCCTGAGATGGTAACTGTCAGTTCTCTATCCCTGTATGGTACGGAGGCCATAACTGTCTGTATACATCTATAATACTATACACAGCCCCCTGTACGGTACGGAGGCCATAACTGTCTGTATACATCTATAATACTATACACAGCCCCCTGTACGGTACGGAGGCCATAACTGTCTGTATACATCTATAATACTATACACAGCCCCCTGTACGGTACGGAGGCCATGATTGTGGAGCCTGTGTGTGTGTGTATATATATATATATATATATATATGTGTGTGTGTATATATACATACACACACACACACACACACACACACACACACACACACACACACACAGCCCCCTGTACGGTGAAGCCCCCCCACTGTCATACTCTGTCTTCTCTGCAGATGGATGAGACGGGTCGGATTCTTGCTAACCTATGTAACGTGGTCCCCGGGGGTCTCGTCTGCTTCTTCTCTTCCTATGAGTATGAGAGGCAGATCCTGGAGCGCTGGAAGAAGAGCGGCCTGCTGAGGCGTCTGGCAGCAAAGAAGAAGGTCTGTAAGTCCGGTCATGTGTGAGAAGACGTCTCCTGATCCATTACAAGAGCGGCCAGATATAGGTCACACACCGTGCACAACTGTTATATAAGGAGACTGGGAAAAGTGCGGTTTTATATATCCTACACTGTGATATCACTCATAGGTCTGCTGTTATATGTATGTACACAGTGACCTCAACAGCAGAATAGTGAGTGCAGCTCTGGAGTATAATACAGGGTGTAACTCAGGATCAGTAATGTATGTACACAGTGACCTCACCAGCAGAATAGTGAGTGCAGCTCTGGGGGATCAGTATGGGATCAGTAATGTATGTACACAGTGACCCCACCAGCAGAATAGTGAGGGCAGCTCTGGGGTATAATACAGGATGTAACTCAGGATCAGTAATGTAATGTACACAGTGACCCCACCAGCAGAATAATGAGTGCAGCTCTGGAGTATAATACAGGATGTAACTCAGGATCAGTAATGTATGTACATAGTGACCCCACCAGCAGAATAGTGAGTGCAGCTCTGGGGGATCAGTATAGGATCAGTAATGTATGTACACAGTGACCCCAGAAGCAGAATAGTGAGTGCAGCTCTGGATTATAAGTCTCATGAGAAGTTCTTGTGCCCAGATCAGTGAGGAGGATATAGGTCGGACCACCATAAAATGTTCTTATCTTGGAAAAGCCTAAGTGCTTTCCGTTGTAAATAATATATTCCTCACAAATGCAGAGATGAATTATTACATAATTTTCAGCATTGCTCCACATATACAGTAACGGGCGGGCGCGTTGTGCTCCGCGTATAGATGTAACATTGTCGCCTGTAGTTTCCCATCAGGCGTGGTGTCGGCTCAGTCTCGGCCTTGCTTCTCCGAGACTGATCCTGGGTTACAGCCCACACCACGTGTTCACCTTTCCGCTGCTTCTTATCACAACCTGTCACCATATTCACAGGTCGGCCTGTAAGCTGGGGGGAGTGTCCGCTCTCACTGTACAGCAGTGATTGCAGCTCTGGGTGAGATACCTAATGGCACGTATCTATATATAGACTGCACAATGGCGTCTGAAGGAGAACACAAACTTTCAGCCCTTTTCCCAGGACGTTTCTCTATTTTTATGTTTTTACGTTGTGCAGATATTTCAGGAGCCGAAGAAAGCGTCTCAGGTGGAGCAGGTGCTGTCCGAATATTCTCGCTGCATTAAGGTGAGAGACTTAGAGGGGTTATTCTCATATCCTTAAAGGGAAAAAAAATGTTTTCAAATCAACTGGATTTACAGATTTGTAATTTATTTCTATTTATAAATCTCCAGCCTTCCAGTACTTATCAGCTGCTGAATGTCCTGCAGGAAGTGGTGTATGACACAGTGCTCTCTGCTGCCCCCTCTGTCTATGTCAGGAACAGTCCAGAGCAGGAGAGGTTTTCTATGGGGATTTGCTGCTGCTGTGGGCAGTTCCTGACATGGACAGAGGTGGCAGCAGAGAGCACTGTGTCATACACCACTTCCTGCAGGACATACAGCAGCTGATAAGTACTAGAAGTAAATTACAAATCTATGTGTTTTACAGATTGATATGTAATATTGGATCTAATGGATTCTGTTGTGTCCCCAGCTCTCAGGCCAGTCTCCCGGACCCCTGACCGGAGCGCTGCTCTTTTCTGTGGTTGGAGGAAAAATGAGTGAAGGGATAAACTTTTCCGATGACCTGGGCCGGTATGTATGGGGGTGAGAGCAGCGGTAACATCTATCATAGTGCTATTTCTGGTATTCTATTGGGCAGAGCAGCGCTATGTGCTGTTTGCTTGAAGGGGTTGTCCGGCGAAAAAAAAAAAAATTCTTTCAAATTAACTGGTTTCATAAAATTATACAGACTTGTAATTTACTTCTAAATAAAAATCTCCAGTCTTCCAGTACTTATCAGCTGCTGTATGTCCTGCAGGAAGTGGTGTATTCTCTCCAGTCTGACACAGTGCTCTCTGCTGCCATCTCTGTCCATGTCAGGAACTGTCCAGAGCAGCAGCAAATCCCCATAGAAAACAGTAGTGTCTAAATCCCATACCGCAAAGGGACCTCACTGGGTGCGCGCACACAGCTCCCAGACAACCCCCGCTCGGATTTCATTGGCTGCTCCACTCCGGGCTTCCTATCAGTTAAAATCAGACTCTGCCGGACCCCCGAACCTAATCCGAGCGTTTAGTATTAGGGTTGGGGGTCGGATTAGGGTTACGTCCCACTGATTCTCATGTCTAACCCTCCCCACAGCCCCAACCCTAACCCTCCTGATTAGCACCAACCCTGAGGGTTAGGGTTGTTGTGTGGGAAGGGGATAGTTAGATGATTTTAGTAACCCTAATCCTATCCCCAACCCTAACCCTAATACTAAACGCTCGGATTAGGGTCGGGGGTCCGGCAGGGTCTGATTTTAACTGATAGGAAGCCTGGAGTGGAGCAGCCAATGAAATCCGGCCGGGGCGGGGCTTGCCTGGGAGCTGTGTGCGCGCACCCAGTGAGGTCCCTTTGCGGTATGGGATTTAGTCACTACCCATAGAAAACTTCTCCTGCTCTGGACAGAGGTGTCAGACTGGAGAGAATACACCACTTCCTGCAGGACATACAGCAGCTGATAAGTACTGGAAGACTGGAGATTTTTAAATAGAAGTACATGACAGATCTATATTACGTTCTGACACCAGTTGATTTGAAAAAAAAAATTATTTCTGCTGTGAATTCTAGGTAACAGGTTCTTCCTATTTGCAGGTGTGTGGTGATGGTGGGAATGCCGTACCCCAACATCCGATCCCCTGAGCTGCAGGAGAAGATGTCGTATCTGGATCACACCCTGGTAAGTAGCAGCAGAGCTGAGTGGATGGATCAGACCATATGGGGGGGAGGGTCTGGACTGTACCACACTGGCACTATAGGGGGAGCACAACCTCTGTAACACATTGTATTCATTCCCCAGCCCAAGACCAATGGTGTATCTGCCGGCAAAGTCCTTGTAGAGAATCTGTGCATGAAAGCTGTCAATCAGTCCATCGGTAAGAGCTGTATATAGCGTATACTGTGTCAGCAGGCTGACATCTTCTGCATTGTAGTCACGCTCACGCTGTACATTATCTCGGCAGGACGGGCCATTCGGCACCGCGGAGATTACGCCAGCATCCTCCTCCTAGACCACAGGTACGCCAGACCCTCTGTACTGGGAAAGTTACCGCAGTGGATCCGCAGCAGCACAGAGGTCAAGCAATCCTTCGGAGCCGCCTACGCATCAATACGGAAGGTATTCCGGCCACACTACACCCCCCTGTATACCCTGACAAGGTGATACAGAGAGCCCCCCATGTCCTCTGGTTGTGTGAGGTATTACAACTGAGCTGCAACACCGCAGCCAAACTGAGGACAGGAGAGGCGCTGTTTCTGGAAGGAAGCAGCCATGTTTTACCAGGTCTGGTAAACCCCTTTAAGTGTCAATGTTTAGCTCTGAACAACATATCCATCCATGGAGGGAGCCTGCATCATATTCCCCTGTTGGTGATGTTACAGACCAGTTTATTTACAAGTGATACTCAGCTTTAGATAATCTGAAAACCCCCTTTAAGAAATAGCGCCACTCTCGTCCTGAGGTTGTGTGCGGTGTCGCAGCTCAGTTACAGTAAAGCGGAACTGTGATTTCAATGTCTCTTTGGAAATCAAGTACTAGCGACTGCAAAAAAAAAAAAAAAAGATAGCTTCACATGTACCGTATCGCAGCAGAACTGAACACAGCATCAAATCTGCTGCGGATCCTGTATGTGTGAACGCACCCTAATATGTTTTATTAAAGAAGAGTTTTATGTATCATAAAAGCGGTTTTCCTCCCCCCCCTTCATATCTCAGAAGAAGCATTTGTGTCCATTATGCTATATGGAGGGGTCGATGGGGGATGAGTGAGCATGCAGAGGAGAAAAGGCAGCCCTGCACAGCACATCATCCTGCAATCTTCTCTCACCAAAACCCCAGACCAGCACTGACCTGTCAATCCAGTGTTTTTATGTGCCCAGACAGTCTTCATAATGTACAGCTGCTTGTCTCCTCTCCCGCCCCCCCATATGTTATAATGGACCCAGCAGAACCCATCTTCACTTTTCTCCACTGTAATGTAGACGACTTTGCCTGATAATGAGCAGATAAGAAGTGGGGGAGGTGGTAAAACAGATGAAACCTATTACAGAGTCGCTCTTACTATTGATTTCTGCAATAAAAATTGTAAATGACAGCTACACTTTAAGGAGAGGCGAGTTGTAATACCACATACAACCTGTGAAAAGGGGGTGGTGCTGTTTTTGGGTGGAAGTAGCCCTCACTAATCCCACCTCGTCTCCAGTTCTTTCAGATGAAGAAGACATCTGTGTCGCCATCATGATCCGTCATCCTCAGGGGGGAGCAGAAAACCTGCGGCCGGTCTTATTTATTACAAGAAGATTTTACACTTTGTTATACAATTCAATATTCTAAATAAATGTTTTATTAGATGGTGGAGTACAATGTATGCGGCCAGGGGTCCTGGGGATGTCTGTGCAGGTGGCCATGGCGGAGTACAATGTATGCGGCCAGGGGTCCTGGGGATGTCTGTGCAGGTGGCCATGGCAGAGTACAATGTATGCGGCCAGGGGTCCTGGGGATGTCTGTGCAGGTGGCCATGGCAGAGTACAATGTATGCGGCCAGGGGTCCATGGTGGAGTACAATGTATGCGGCCAGGGGTCCATGGTGGAGTACAATGTATGCGGCCGGGGTCCTGGGGATGTCTGTGTAGGGGGCCATGGCAGAGTACAATGTATGCGGCCGGGGTCCTGGGGATGTCTGTGCAGGTGGCCATGGCAGAGTACAATGTATGCGGCCAGGGGTCCTGGGGATGTCTGTGCAGGTGGCCATGGCAGAGTACAATGTATGCGGCCAGGGGTCCATGGTGGAGTACAATGTATGCGGCCAGGGGTCCATGGTGGAGTACAATGTATGCGGCCAGGGGTCCATGGTGGAGTACAATGTATGCGGCCGGGGTCCTGGGGATGTCTGTGTAGGGGGCCATGGCAGAGTACAATGTATGAGGCCGGGGGTCCTGGGGATGTCTGTGCAGGTGACCATGGCGGAGTACAATGTATGAGGCCGGGGGTCCTGGGGATGTCTGTGCAGGGGGCCATGGCAGAGTACAATGTATGAGGCCGGGGGTCCTGGGGATGTCTGTGCAGGTGACCATGGCGGAGTACAATGTATGAGGCCGGGGGTCCTGGGGATGTCTGTGCAGGTGGCCATGGCGGAGTACAATGTATGAGGCCGGGGGTCCTGGGGATGTCTGTGCAGGTGACCATGGCGGAGTACAATGTATGAGGCCGGGGGTCCTGGGGATGTCTGTGCAGGTGACCATGGCGGAGTACAATGTATGAGGCCGGGGGTCCTGGGGATGTCTGTGCAGGTGACCATGGCGGAGTACAATGTATGAGGCCGGGGGTCCTGGGGATGTCTGTGCAGGTGACCATGGCGGAGTACAATGTATGAGGCCGGGGGTCCTGGGGATGTCTGTGCAGGTGACCATGGCGGAGTACAATGTATGAGGCCGGGGTCCTGGGGATGTCTGTGCAGGGGGCCATGGCAGAGTACAATGTATGAGGCCGGGGGTCCTGGGGATGTCTGTGCAGGTGACCATGGCGGAGTACAATGTATGAGGCCGGGGGTCCTGGGGATGTCTGTGCAGGGGGCCATGGCAGAGTACAATGTATGAGGCCGGGGGTCCTGGGGATGTCTGTGCAGGTGACCATGGCGGAGTACAATGTATGAGGCCGGGGGTCCTGGGGATGTCTGTGCAGGGGGCCATGGCGGAGTACAATGTATGAGGCCGGGGGTCCTGGGGATGTCTGTGCAGGGGGCCATGGCGGAGTACAATGTATGAGGCCGGGGGTCCTGGGGATGTCTGTGCAGGTGACCATGGCGGAGTACAATGTATGAGGCCGGGGGTCCTGGGGATGTCTGTGCAGGGGGCCATGGCGGAGTACAATGTATGAGGCCGGGGGTCCTGGGGATGTCTGTGCAGGGGGCCATGGCGGAGTACAATGTATGAGGCCGGGGGTCCTGGGGATGTCTGTGCAGGGGGCCATGGCGGAGTACAATGTATGAGGCCGGGGGTCCTGGGGATGTCTGTGCAGGGGGCCATGGCGGAGTACAATGTATGCGGCTGGGGGTCCTGCGGATGGGTTGGTTACTGTCCGTACAGGCAGCCACATCCCTCTAGTCAGTGACAGACCCCCGCTCAGGATTCCCATTCATCCTCGTCTGCTTCTCCCGGCGTGGCTTGTGGTGGGGGGAGGGGTGGAATAGTATCAGAGATCCTGGCAAACGCTCCGGCAGGAGAGTCTCCACTTCCAGCAGCCGGACCCTTCCCGGAGATGCCTGGAAAGGAGGGGCAGAGTCAGCGAGGTGCAGGGGGTAGGCCTTAGGACCCTGCAGCATTCAGGGTAACAACATAGAATCATCACTGTAAATATTTACTTCTGCTGGGCTGCAGGCCCTCACTCATCTCCATCTGTATGAAGTACCTCACCCCTCTCTACACCCCCCCCCCCAGGTGTAATGCTACGGGCACTCACCTTTCCGTCTCAACGCCAGCTTGTTAAACAGATCGGACATCAGGTCCCCACCGCCCCCGATCGCTCTCACTGCAAGAAAAGTAGAGAATGAAGGAGCCAGTGTGCTTTATTCCAAACCAGCGCCCCTTCTCCCCTCAGGTCGTGTGTGGTACTGCAGCTCAGTTCTACTGAAGTGAATGGAAGTGCCACACATAGCCTGAGGACAGGGGTGGCGCTATTTCTGGGAGAAAGCAGCCACTTAAATGACCCTGAGTGAAGTGTGCAGAGTCCCCCCTGCCGGCCGCACAATCACTGCCATGACACTCGCTGAAGACCACGCCAAGTAGCAACAGCGAGTGAGTGATGTGGGCCAGTGCCAGGTATTGGCTCAGCAGCGACCCCTCTAATCCTCCCGGGGTCCCTCTCCCTGTGGGCACCTTGTTCCTGCTCCTTCATCTTCTTCTTCTCTAGCTTCTTCTCCTTGACGTTGCGCAGCTTTGCCTTCCCAATGCCGCCCGCCTGGCGAATGGACTCCAGGAGCGACGCCCGACCATCCGAGGGCTTCACCACCTCCTTAGGGGCTCCCTGGATGGCGGCTGCAAGAGGAGAGGATAAAGGTTACTATGGGCAAAACCTCCGGGGGTCCCCTATAATACCCCCCCTCCCCAGACAACACCACACCCGGGGATCCCCTATAATACCCCCCATGGATGTTACTCCTAGATGACCACACCCGGGGATCCCCTATAATACCCCCCATGGATGTTACTCCTAGATGACCACACCCCCAGGGGTCCCCTATAATACCCCCCATGGATGTTACTCCTAGATGACCACACCCCCAGGGGTCCCCTATAATACCCCCCATGGATGTTACTCCTAGATGACCACACCCCCAGGGGTCCCCTATAATACCCCCCATGGATGTTACTCCTAGATGACCACACCCCCAGGGGTCCCCTATAATACCCCCCATGGATGTTACTCCTAGATGACCACACCCCCAGGGGTCCCCTATAATACCCCCCATGGATGTTACTCCTAGATGACCACACCCCCAGGGGTCCCCTATAATACCCCCCATGGATGTTACTCCTAGATGACCACACCCCCAGGGGTCCCCTATAACCCCCCCCATGGATGTTACTCCTAGATGACCACACCCCCAGGGGTCCCCTATAACCCCCCCACCCCCCTGGATGTTACTCCTAGATGACCACACCCCCAGGGGTCCCCTATAATACCCCCCATGGATGTTACTCCTAGATGACCACACCCCCAGGGGTCCCCTATAACCCCCCCCCCCACTCCCCCAGGGATGTTACTCCTAGATGATCACACCCCTAGGGGTCCCCTATAATACCCCCCCCATGTTACCCCTATAACCCCCCCCCATGGATGTTACTCCTAGATGACCGCACCCCCAGGGGTCCCCTATAATACCCCCCCCCATCTCTGCAGGGCTCATCCTCACCTGGATCCCCAGTCTCGTCTGCTCTGCTGGGCACTGGCAGGGTTGGCTGTGATGGTGGCAGCTGCGGTGGAGCCGGGGGAGGAACAGACAGTGGCACAGGCGGTGGGGGTGGAGGAGGCGGAGGGGGTGGAGGAGGCGGTAGCAGGTGTCGGCCATCTTGTGCATCTGAAATATTCAATAACGTTAATATACAACTTTACAATGTCAAAACTACAATTCCCAGCATGCCCTGAGAAAAGCCAAACCCCAACTACAACTCTTCAGTGGAGTCCTGTCATTCTGTCCACGAAGCACAGCACTACGCTTTATGGCAGTACAGGTGAGTGAGTGGAAGCATAGGGTTCTCCTCGAAGTACCTGCCCGTAAAGGCTCCGTGACCTCCTCAGTGCTGAAGGTGGGGAGCTCGGGAATAGGACCCCCGGGGGCAGAGGGGGCAATGCCTGGACCCAGGTCAGCGCTGTACATGAGGTCATCCGCCACTCCGGGAAGATCAGGCAGATAGTAAGGAACGTCGATCTCCGGGACTTCACCGAGATCCGGAACATAGAAATAATTCTCTGCCGTCTAGAAAGGAGCGAGACCGGGATTAGATATCAGTAAAGGATCGAACGGGCACCTGAGACCCTGCGGGGCGGCGGACGGACACCTGCCAAACCCTGCGAGGCGGTGGACGGACACCTGCCAAACCCTGCGAGGCGGTGGACGGACACCTGCCAAACCCTGCGAGGCGGTGGACGGACACCTGCCAAACCCTGCGAGGCGGTGGACGGGCACCTACCAGACCTTGAGAGGCGGTGGACGGGCACCTACCAGACCCTGCGGGGAGGCGGATGGACACCTGCCAGACCCTGCGGGGCGGCAGACGGGCACCTACCAGACCTTGAGAGGCGGTGGACGGGCACCTGCCAGACCCTGCGAGGCGGCAGACGGGCACCTACCAGACCTTGAGAGGCGGTGGACGGGCACCTACCAGACCCTGCGGGGAGGCGGACGGACACCTGCCAGACCCTGCGAGGCGGTGGACGGGCACCTACCAGACCTTGAGAGGCGGTGGACGGGCACCTACCAGACCCTGTGGGGAGGCAGACAGGCACCTGCGAGGCGGCAGACGGACACCTACCAGACCCTGCGGGGCTCCACTCACCTGCCTCTCGAGCTGCTCCCTCTTAGAGATAGACAGAGGGGCATCAAACAGCCGGTCTTCATCATCGCCCTCTAGAGGCTGGTTAGTGCGGGTCACCACTCCAGCCAGAGGATCCAGAAACACGTACTTCTTATATCTACAGGGACAATAAGATTATTATGAGAGAGCAGGCTCCTCCCATTTCCCTGCTGGGTCGGGGCCTGATCTCGCACGGCGTGCCCCCCCCCTGCTGGGTCGGGGCCTTGGTATGATCACTCACAGGTTCTCAGTGGTGTTGAAGAGCAGAAGGGAGCTGACGGAGTTAATGTTTCGGGGTAGACTGCCCAGCCCCTCCTCGGCCACGTCCTCTTCCTGCCCCTTCGGGCTCACATATACTGGGTAATACTTGAGTTTCTCCTGTAGGAAGCAGATGTAGCAGAGCTGAGTGTGTGACTGGTAGGAGTTCCCCTTTAGAGGGTGTGTGGGGTGGGGGTGGGGTACCTGCAGGGCCTGCTCATCCAGCGCTCGGTGCTTGCTCTGGATCTTGTGTCTCGTTCTCTTCTCCGACCACAAGTCGTCGCCCCCCGAGAAGACGGAGGTGTATTCCTGCAGGCGGTCCGGGGCCGGGTACTTGGCACTGGAGAACACCTGCGGAGAGGGAGGTTATAGGCAGAGGCTCCCAACCTGCTGCAGAACTACTACTCCCAGCATGCCCTGAGGGGAGTCATGCCATTACAGAATGTCATTAAGGTGGAGTTCCCCTTTAAGAAGATCTCTCTAATAACTTCTCACAATGTATAGGTGTGAGCTCCCCCTCATAGAGAGGGCTGTCAGGGCATGATGGGTCACTAGGGGGCGCTCACCTTTATGGCCTTCTTGCTGCCCTTCACCTTCTCTATCTTGGCCTGTGCCAGGCTCACCCGCTGGTTGATGTTCTTCAGCTGGCATCTGTTGGTCTCCACCCTCTGCAGGATCCTATAGGGGGCAGGATGGAGAATCACAGACAACATCATCCTCCACTCACAGCCAGAGCTGCAATCAGAATACTTCACGTGTGCTGCATTGTGGGAGATGTAGTGTCCTGACACAGCCGGACGTTATGTAAGAGTGTGAGTGCAGCTCTGGAGGTGACTGGCTGCACTGTGCAGCTATCGCCCCGATCTCACCTCCTCGCTGACACTGCGCCGTCCGCAGCCTGGAAGAGAGCTCAGCTAAAGAGAAGGCGACACCGAGACCCCGCAACCCCCCCCTCCGGCTCAGCTAAAGAGAAGGCGACACCGAGACCCCGCAAACCCCCCCCCCCCTCCGGCTCAGCTAAAGAGAAGGCGACACCGAGACCCCGCAACCCCCCCCCCCCCCCTCCGGCTCAGCTAAAGAGAAGGCGACACCGAGACCCCGCAACACCCCCCCCTCCGGCTCAGCTAAAGAGAAGGCGACACAGAGACCCCGCAACACCCCCCCCCCCTCCGGCTAAGTTAAATAGAAGGCGACACCGAGACCCCGCAACACCCCCCCCCCCCCCTCCGGCTCAGCTAAAGAGACGGCGACACAGAGACCCCGCACCACCCCACCCACCCCCGCCGCTCCGGCTCAGCTAAAGAGAAGGCGACACCGAGACCCCGCAACACCCCGACCCCCGCCACTCCAGCTCAGCTAAAGAGAAGGCGACACCGAGACCCTGCAACACCCCCCCCTCCGGCTCAGCTAAAGAGAAGGCGACACAGAGACCCCGCAACACCCCCCCCCCCCTCCGGCTAAGTTAAATAGAAGGCGACACCGAGACCCCGCAAACCCCCCCCCCCTCCGGCTCAGCTAAAGAGAAGGCGACACCGAGACCCCGCAACCCCCCCCCCCCCCCCTCCGGCTCAGCTAAAGAGAAGGCGACACCGAGACCCCGCAACACCCCCCCCTCCGGCTCAGCTAAAGAGAAGGCGACACAGAGACCCCGCAACACCCCCCCCCCCCTCCGGCTAAGTTAAATAGAAGGCGACACCGAGACCCCGCAACACCCCCCCCCCCCCCTCCGGCTAAGTTAAATAGAAGGCGACACCGAGACCCCGCAAACCCCCCCCCCCCTCCGGCTCAGCTAAAGAGAAGGCGACACCGAGACCCCGCAAACCCCCCCCCCCCCCTCCGGCTCAGCTAAAGAGAAGGCGACACCGAGACCCCGCAAACCCCCCCCCCCCCCCCCTCCGGCTCAGCTAAAGAGAAGGCGACACCGAGACCCCGCAAACCCCCCCCCCCCCCCTCCGGCTCAGCTAAAGAGAAGGCGACACAGAGACCCCGCACCACAACACCCCCCTCCCCTCCGGCTCAGCTAAAGAGAAGGCGACACAGAGACCCCGCACCACAACACCCCCCTCCCCTCCGGCTCAGCTAAAGAGAAGGCGACACAGAGACCCCACAACACCCCCCCCCCCCCCCCCCTCCGGCTCAGCTAAAGAGAAGGCGACACAGAGACCCCGCAACCCCCCCCCTGCCGCTCCGGCTCAGCTAAAGAGAAGGCGACACTGAGACCCCGCACCACCCCGACCCCCTCCGGCTCAGCTAAAGAGAAGGCGACACCGAGACCCCGCACCACAACACCCCCCTCCCCCCCCCCGCCGCTCCAGCTCAGCTAAAGAGAAGGCGACACCGAGACCCCGCACCACCCCAGCCGCTTCGGCTCAGCTAAAGAGAAGGAGACACAGAGACCCCACACCACCCCACCCACCCCCGCCGCTCCGGCTCAGCTAAAGAGAAGGAGACACAGAGACCCCGCACCCCCCTGACCCCCGCCGCTCCAGCTCAGCTAAAGAGAAGGCGACACCGAGACCCCGCACCCCACCCACCCCCGCTGCTCCGGCTCAGCTAAAGAGAAGGAGACACAGAGACCCCGCACCCACCTGACCCCCGCCGCTCCAGCTCAGCTAAAGAGAAGGCGACACCGAGACCCCGCACCCCCCTGACCCCCGCCGCTCCGGCTCAGCTAAAGAGAAGGCGACACCGAGACCCCGCACCCCACCCACCCCCGCCGCTCCGGCTCAGCTAAAGAGAAGGCGACACCGAGACCCCGCACCCCACCCACCCCCGCCGCTCCGGCTCAGCTAAAGAGAAGGCGACACCGAGACCCCGCACCACCCCACCCACCCCCGCCGCTCCGGCTCAGTTAAAGAGAAGGCGACACCGAGACCCCGGCCCCCGCCGCTCTGGCTCAGCGCAACGCTTCATTTAATAATTATGTGTAATTACCAACCAGGAAGAGCAGCGACAAGTGCAGACACTACAGCCGTGACCTTATCAGCACTGCGGTGTCGTGACAGCCTCATCCTGAGCGGCCAGGTCACTCCTAGCTGCCCGTCCTGACATGGAGAGAGGCCGTGTATACCAATGTACTGAGGACGCCCGCCCTGACATGGAGAGAGGCCGTGTATACTAATGTACTGAGGACGCCCGCCCTGACATGGAGAGAGGCCGTGTATACCAATGTGCTGAGGACGCCCGCCCTGACATGGAGAGAGGCCGTGTATACTAATGTACTGAGGACGCCCGCCCTGACATGGAGAGAGGCCGTGTATACTAATGTACTGAGGACGCCCGCCCTGACATGGAGAGAGGCCGTGTATACTAATGTACTGAGGACGCCCGCCCTGACATGGAGAGAGGCCGTGTATACTAATGTACTGAGGACGCCCGCCCTGACATGGAGAGAGGCCGTGTATACTAATGTACTGAGGACGCCCGCCCTGACATGGAGAGAGGCCGTGTATACTAATGTACTGAGGACGCCCGCCCTGACATGGAGAGAGGCCGTGTATACTAATGTACTGAGGACGCCCACCATCACTGATACTAACGTATAAAGGACGCCCACCGTTACTTATACAGTACGAGGGATAACCATCTAGGTATGCAGGTCACATGACTACTCTGTGGCCCGTTCCTCAGTTGCGGCCCCCCTGCTGCACCCATTACCTGTTAAAGATGTCATTGGACACGCACTGCAGGTGCTGCAGTGTCGCTGTGATCTGCTGTATGGTCTCTTCCCTGCGCAGATCCGGCTGGATGAGCGGCACCGAGTACACCTGCTGCTCCATGGACATCCTCTGAGGCATCGCAACGGCACCCCCTGCTGGGAGAGAAGGGACATATACAGCGTATGAGAGCGCCCCCTGCTGGGAGAGAAGAGACATATACAGCGTATGAGAGCGCCCCCTGCTGGGAGAGAAGGGACATATACAGCGTATGAGAGCGCCCCCTGCTGGGAGAGAAGAGACATATACAGCGTATGAGATCGCCCCCTGCTGGGAGAGAAGAGACATATACAGCGTATGAGAGCGCCCCCCGCAGAGAGACATATACAGCGTATGAGAGC
Organism: Dendropsophus ebraccatus; assembly: GCF_027789765.1. NCBI lineage: Eukaryota > Metazoa > Chordata > Amphibia > Anura > Hylidae > Dendropsophus > Dendropsophus ebraccatus. Next base: position 6,848,276 of record NC_091454.1, on the reverse strand, counting down.
GCCCCCTGCAGAGAGACATATACAGCGTATGAGAGCGCCCCCTGCAGAGAGACATATACAGCGTATGAGAGCGCCCCCTGCAGAGAGACATATACAGCGTATGAGAGCGCCCCCCGCAGAGAGACATATACAGCGTATGAGAGCGCCCCCTGCAGAGAGACATATACAGCGTATGAGAGCGCCCCCTGCAGAGAGACATATACAGCGTATGAGAGCGCCCCCTGCAGAGAGACATATACAGCGTATGAGAGCGGCCCCTGCAGAGAGACATATACAGCGTATGAGAGCGCCCCCTGCAGAGAGACATATACAGCGTATGAGAGCGGCCCCTGCACAGACATCCAGTATACAGCCCCCCCCCCCCCTTACTGCAGTAATCAGCGATAGGAGACAAGAAATTATGGGTAATTATCAGCGGTAATCAGAGCCGGAGCCAAAATCTGATGAGGAGCCAGGAGGGGGGGGAGAGTGCTCCAAGTATACAGGAGGGGGAGTGCTCCAAGTATACAGGAGGGGGGGGGGGAGTGCTCCAAGTATACAGGAGGGGGGGGGGGGAGTGCTCCAAGTATACAGGAGGGGGGGAGAGTGCTCCAAGTATACAGGAGGGGGAGGGCTCCAAGTATACAGGAGGGGGGGGGGGGGAGAGGAGTGCTCCAAGTATACAGGAGGAGGGGGGGGTGCTCCAAGTATACAGGAGGGGGGGAGAGTGCTCCAAGTATACAGGAGGGGGGGGAGAGTGCTCCAAGTATACAGGAGGGGGGGGGGGGAGTGCTCCAAGTATACAGGAGGGGGGGAGAGTGCTCCAAGTATACAGGAGGGGGGGGGGAGTGCTCCAAGTATACAGGAGGGGGGGAGAGTGCTCCAAGTATACAGGAGGGGGGGGGGGGGAGTGCTCCAAGTATACAGGAGGGGGGGAGAGTGCTCCAAGTATACAGGAGGGGGAGGGGGAGTGCTCCAAATATACAGGAGGGGGGGGGGGAGTGCTCCAAGTATACAGGAGGGGGGGAGAGTGCTCCAAGTATACAGGAGGGGGAGGGGGAGTGCTCCAAATATACAGGGGGGGGGGGAGTGCTCCAAGTATACAGGAGGGGGGGAGAGTGCTCCAAGTATACAGGAGGAGGGGGGGGGAATGCTCCAAGTATACAGGAGGGGGGGGGGGGGAGAGGAGTGCTCCAAGTATACAGGAGGAGGGGGGGGTGCTCCAAATATACAGGAGGAGGGGGGGGTGCTCCAAATATACAGGAGGAGGGGGGGGGTGCTCCAAATATACAGGAGGAGGGGGGGGTGCTCCAAATATACAGGAGGAGGGGGGGGCTACAGGCAATCACAGCTACTCCCCCCCCCCCCCCATACTGCGGTCACCCTGATGTCACTTACTGTCCCCTAGAGACAAGGAAAGAGAGCAGACACCCAGATGGATGGAAACTACAACTCCCAGCATGCCACAGCGGCCCTCAGCTGGAGCTGGTGGTTTCCCCTTCCTGTATATCAGTGTGCTGTGCGGCATGCTGGGAGTTGTAGTCCTGAGAGGCTGCACATCACTGCTCTCCATTGTATCCCTGAGGCTGGACGCCCGGTACACCCAGCACCGCTCACCTCCCCCCCGGGCCCCGGTACACCCAGCACCGCCCACCTCCCCCCGGTACACCCAGCACCGCTCACCTCCCCCCGGGCCCCGGTACACCCAGAACCGCCCACCTCCCCCCGGTACACCCAGCACCGCTCACCTCCCCCCGGGCCCCGGTACACCCGGCACCGCTCACCTCCCCCCGGTACACCCAGCACCGCTCACCTCCCCCCCGGGCCCCGGTACACCCAGCACCGCCCACCTCCCCCCGGTACACCCAGCACCGCTCACCTCCCCCCGGGCCCCGGTACACCCAGAACCGCCCCACCTCCCCCCGGTACACCCAGCACCGCTCACCTCCCCCCGGGCCCCGGTACACCCGGCACCGCTCACCTCCCCCCGGGCCCCGGTACACCCGGCACCGCTCACCTCCCCCCGGGCCCCGATACACCCGGCACCGCCCACCTCCCCCCGGGCCCCGATACACCCGGCACCGACCACCTCCCCCCGGGCCCCGATACACCCGGCACCGCCCACCTCCCCCCGGGCCCCGATACACCCGGCACCGCCCACCTCCCCCCGGGCCCCGATACACCCGGCACCGCCCACCTCCCCCCGGGCCCCGATACACCCGGCACCGCCCACCTCCCCCCGGGCCCCGATACACCCGGCACCGCCCACCTCCCCCCGGGCCCCGATACACCCGGCACCGCCCACCTCCCCCCGGGCCCCGATACACCCGGCACCGCCCACCTCCCCCCGGGCCCCGATACACCCGGCACCGCCCACCTCCCCCCCGGGCCCCGATACACCCGGCACCGCCCACCTCCCCCCGGGCCCCGATACACCCGGCACCGCCCACCTCCCCCCGGGCCCCGGTACACCCGGCACCGCCCACCACCCCCCGGGCCCCGGTACACCCGGCACCGCCCACCTCCCCCCGGGCCCCGGCACACCCGGCACCGCCCACCTCCCCCCGGGCCCCGGTACACCCGGCACCGCCCACCTCCCCCCGGGCCCCGGTACACCCGGCACCGCCCACCTCCCCCCGGGCCCCGGTACACCCGGCACCGCCCACCTCCCCCCGGGCCCCGGTACACCCGGCACCGCCCACCTCCCCCCGGGCCCCGGTACACCCGGCACCGCCCACCTCCCCCCGGTACACCCGGCACCGCTCACCTCCCCCCGGGCCCCGGTACACCCGGCACCGCTCACCTCCCCCCGGTACACGGTACACCCGGCACCGCTCACCTCCCCCCGGTACACCCGGCACCGCTCACCTCCCCCCGGTACACCCGGCACCGCTCACCTCCCCCCGGTACACCCGGCACCGCTCACCTCCCCCCGGGCCCCGGTACACCCAGCACCGCTCACCTCCCCCCGGTACACCCAGCACCCCTCACCTCCGCCCGGGCCCCGGTACACACACACACACACACAGCGCCGCTCACTGCCCGCCTGTCAGGTGACAGATCACGTGCTCTGTATCCCGCCCCGCGACAGCCAGGCTGAGGTCATGTGACGGTAATCACGTGACTTCCTCCTATCAAGCCTGGAGCTGTCACATCCCAGTGCTGGAAGCTGAGAACAACGTGTCTGACTGCTGATGTATCTAAGCCTGAGTGCTACTCTCTGCAGCGCTATGTATCTAAGCCTGAGTGCTACTCTCTGCAGCGCTATGTATCTAAGCCTGAGTGCTACTCTCTGCAGCGCTATGTATCTAAGCCTGAGTGCTACTCTCTGCAGCGCTATGTATCTAAGCCTGAGTGCTACTCTCTGCAGCGCTATGTATCTAAGCCTATCTATGATAGTTTGCTGAGATATGTATCTAAGCATCCTATGTGTGATACTGTTTGCTGAGATATGTATCTAAGCATCCTATGTGTGATACTGTTTGCTGAGATATGTATCTAAGCATTCTATGTGTGATACTGTTTGCTGACATATGTATCTAAGCATCCTATGTGTGATACTATTTGCTAAGATATGTATCTAAGCATCCTGTGTGTGATACTGTTTGCTGCGATATGTATCTAAGCCTGTTACAATATCCCTGACTCCAATGAGTCCAATGTCTCAGATACAGTATATACCGTGTGGTGATACCCAGTGGCAGGCGGTGCGATCCATCCTTATAGTCACTCATACTCAGTCAGGGTAATCCTATCACCTCTAGTATACTCCCTGCTGAGCCAGCGCCAATGCCGGGGTTACTACTACCGTTCCTAGGGTGCAATAATGTTAGGTATTATTAGTACTGGTGGGTTAGGTATTATTAGTATCAGTGCTGGTGGGTTGGGGGTATTAGTATCAGTGCTGGTGGGTTAGGTATTAGTATCGGTGCTGGTGGGTTAGGTATTATTAGTATTAGTACTGGTGGGTTAGGTATTATTAGTATTAGTGCTGGTGGGTTGGGTATTATTAGTATTAGTACTGGTGGGTTAGGTATTATTAGTATTAGTGCTGGTGGGTTAGGTATTATTAGTATTAGTGCTGGTGGGTTAGGTATTATTAGTATTAGTGCTGGTGGGTTAGGTATTATTAGTATTAGTACTGGTGGGTTAGGTATTATTAGTATTAGTACTGGTGGGTTAGGTATTATTAGTATTAGTACTGGTGGGTTGGGGGTATTATTAGTATCAGTACTGGTGGGTTAGGTATTATTAGTATCAGTGCTGGTGGGTTGGGGGTATTATTAGTATCAGTACTGGTGGGTTAGGTATTATTAGTATCAGTGCTGGTGGGTTAGGTATTATTAGTATCAGTGCTGGTGGGTTGGGGGTATTAGTATCAGTGCTGGTGGGTTAGGGGTATTAGTATTAGTGCTGGTGGGTTAGGTATTATTAGTATCAGTACTGGTGGGTTAGGTATTATTAGTATTAGTACTGGTGGGTTAGGTATTATTAGTATCAGTACTGGTGGGTTAGGTATTATTAGTATCAGTGCTGGTGGGTTAGGTATTATTAGTATCAGTGCTGGTGGGTTAGGTATTATTAGTATCAGTGCTGGTGGGTTGGGGGTATTAGTATCAGTGCTGGTGGGTTGGGGGTATTAGTATTAGTACTGGTGGGTTAGGTATTATTAGTATCAGTGCTGGTGGGTTGGGGGTATTAGTATTAGTACTGGTGGGTTAGGTATTATTAGTATTAGTGCTGGTGGGTTAGGTATTATTAGTATCGGTGCTGGTGGGTTAGGTATTATTAGTATCAGTGCTGGTGGGTTGGGGGTATTAGTATCAGTGCTGGTGGGTTGGGGGTATTAGTATCAGTGCTGGTGGGTTGGGGGTATTAGTATTAGTGCTGGTGGGTTAGGTATTATTAGTATCAGTGCTGGTGGGTTAGGTATTATTAGTATTAGTACTGGTGGGTTAGGTATTATTAGTATCAGTGCTGGTGGGTTAGGTATTATTAGTATTAGTGCTGGTGGGTTGGGGGTATTAGTATTAGTGCTGGTGGGTTAGGTATTATTGGTATCAGTGCTGGTGGGTTAGGTATTATTAGTATTAGTACTGGTGGGTTAGGTATTATTAGTATTAGTGCTGGTGGGTTAGGTATTATTGGTATCAGTGCTGGTGGGTTAGGTATTATTAGTATTAGTGCTGGTGGGTTAGGTATTATTAGTATTAGTACTGGTGGGTTAGGTATTATTAGTATCAGTACTGGTGGGTTAGGTATTATTAGCATCAGTGCTGGTGGGTTAGGTATTATTAGTATCAGTGCTGGTGGGTTAGGTATTATTAGTATTAGTACTGGTGGGTTAGGTATTATTAGTATCAGTGCTGGTGGGTTAGGTATTATTAGTATTAGTACTGGTGGGTTAGGTATTATTAGTATCAGTGCTGGTGGGTTAGGTATTATTAGTATCAGTGCTGGTGGGTTAGGTATTATTAGTATCAGTACTGGTGGGTTAGGTATTATTAGTATCAGTGCTGGTGGGTTAGGTATTATTAGTATTAGTACTGGTGGGTTAGGTATTATTAGTATCAGTGCTGGTGGGTTAGGTATTATTAGTATTAGTACTGGTGGGTTAGGTATTATTAGTATTAGTGCTGGTGGGTTAGGTATTATTAGTATCAGTACTGGTGGGTTAGGTATTATTAGTATTAGTGCTGGTGGGTTAGGTATTATTAGTATCAGTGCTGGTGGGTTGGGGGTATTAGTATTAGTACTGGTGGGTTAGGTATTATTAGTATCAGTGCTGGTGGGTTAGGTATTATTAGTATCAGTGCTGGTGGGTTGGGGGTATTAGTATTAGTGCTGGTGGGTTAGGTATTATTAGTATCAGTACTGGTGGGTTAGGTATTAGTATCAGTACTGGTGGGTTAGGTATTAGTATCAGTGCTGGTGGGTTAGGTATTATTAGTATCAGTGCTGGTGGGTTAGGTATTATTAGTATTAGTGCTGGTGGGTTAGGTATTATTAGTATCAGTACTGGTGGGTTGGGGGTATTAGTATTAGTGCTGGTGGGTTAGGTATTATTGGTATCAGTGCTGGTGGGTTAGGTATTATTAGTATTAGTACTGGTGGGTTAGGTATTATTATTATCAGTGCTGGTGGGTTAGGTATTATTAGTATCAGTGCTGGTGGGTTAGGTATTAGTATCAGTACTGGTGGGTTAGGTATTATTAGTATCAGTGCTGGTGGGTTAGGTATTATTAGTATCAGTGCTGGTGGGTTAGGTATTATTAGTACTGGTGGGTTAGGAATTATTAGTATTAGTGCTGGTGGGTTAGGTATTATTAGTATTAGTGCTGGTGGGTTAGGTATTATTAGTATCAGTGCTGGTGGGTTAGGTATTATTAGTATCAGTACTGGTGGGTTAGGTATTATTAGTATTAGTGCTGGTGGGTTAGGTATTATTAGTATCAGTGCTGGTGGGTTAGGTATTATTAGTATCAGTGCTGGTGGGTTAGGTATTATTAGTATCAGTGCTGGTGGGTTAGGTATTATTAGTATCAGTGCTGGTGGGTTAGGTATTATTAGTATTAGTGCTGGTGGGTTAGGTATTATTAGTATCAGTGCTGGTGGGTTAGGTATTATTAGTATCAGTGCTGGTGGGTTGGGGGTATTAGTATCAGTACTGGTGGGTTAGGGGTATTAGTATTAGTACTGGTGGGTTGGGGGTATTAGTATTAGTGCTGGTGGGTTAGGTATTATTAGTATCAGTACTGGTGGGTTAGGTATTAGTATCAGTACTGGTGGGTTAGGTATTAGTATCAGTGCTGGTGGGTTAGGTATTATTAGTATTAGTGCTGGTGGGTTAGGTATTATTAGTATTAGTGCTGGTGGGTTAGGTATTATTAGTATCAGTGCTGGTGGGTTGGGGGTATTAGTATTAGTACTGGTGGGTTGGGGGTATTAGTATTAGTACTGGTGGGTTAGGTATTATTAGTATCAGTGCTGGTGGGTTAGGTATTATTAGTATCAGTGCTGGTGGGTTAGGTATTATTAGTATTAGTACTGGTGGGTTAGGTATTATTAGTATTAGTACTGGTGGGTTAGGTATTATTAGTATTAGTACTGGTGGGTTAGGTATTATTAGTATCAGTGCTGGTGGGTTGGGGGTATTAGTATTAGTACTGGTGGGTTGGGGGGGTTGCGGTGTCCCGGGGGGCTGTTAGTATATTGGGGGGGGGGGGGGGCATTGCAGTGTACCAGGGAGCTGTCAGTATACCGGGGGGGTTGCATTGTACCGGGAGCTGTCAGTATGGTGTACCGGGGGCTGTCAGTATACTGGGGGGGTTGCGGTGTACCGGTGTGGTTGCGCTGTACTGGGGGTTGTCAGTATAGGGGGGGGGGGGGGGGTTGCGGTGTAACGGGGGCTGTTAGTATACAGGGGGCTGTCAGTATGCAGGGGGCTGTCAGTATACCTGGAGCTGTCAGTATACTGGGAGCTGTCGGTATACCTGGAGCTGTCAGTATACCGGGAGCTGTCAGTATACCTGGAGCTGTCAGTATACCGGGAGCTGTCGGTATACCTGGAGCTGTCGGTATACCGGGAGCTGTCAGTATACCGGGAGCTGTCAGTATACCTGGAGCTGTCGGTATACCGGGAGCTGTCGGTATACCTGGAGCTGTCAGTATACCTGGAGCTGTCAGTATGGTGTACCGGGGGTTGTCAGTATACCAGGAGCTGTCAGTATGGTGTACCGGGGGTTGTCAGTATACCAGGAGCTGTCAGTATGGTGTACCGGGGGTTGTCAGTATACCAGGAGCTGTCAGTATGGTGTACCGGGGGTTGTCAGTATACCAGGAGCTGTCAGTATGGTGTACCGGGGGCTGTCAGTATACTGGGGGTTGCGGTGTACCTGGGGCTGTCAGTATACCGGGGGTTGTCGTATACCGGGGGTTGTCAGTATACCGGGGGTTGTCAGTATACCGGGGATTGTCAGTATACCGGGGGTTGCGGTGTACCGGGGGCTGTCAGTATACCGGGGGTTGTCAGTATACCGGGGATTGTCAGTATACCGGGGGTTGCGGTGTACCGGGGGCTGTCAGTATACCGGGGGTTGTCAGCATACCGGGGGCTGTCAGTATACCGGGGGCTGTCAGTATACCGGGGGCTGTCAGTATACCGGGGGTTGTCAGTATACCGGGGGCTGTCAGTATACCGGGGGCTGTCAGTATACCGGGGGCTGTCAGCATACCGGGGATTGTCAGTATACCGGGGGCTGTCAGTATACCGGGGGTTGTCAGTATACCGGGGATTGTCAGTATACCGGGGGCTGTCAGTATACCGGGGGCTGTCAGTATACCGGGGGCTGTCAGTATACTGGGGGTTGTGGTGTACCGGGGGTTGTCAGTATACCGGGGGCTGTCAGTATACCGGGGGCTGTCAGCATACCGGGGGCTGTCAGTATACCGGGGGCTGTCAGCATACCGGGGATTGTCAGTATACCGGGGGCTGTCAGTATACCGGGGGCTGTCAGTATACCGGGGATTGTTAGTGTACCGGGGGCTGTCAGTATACCGGGGGCTGTCAGTATACCGGGGGCTGTCAGTATACCGAGGATTGTCAGTATACCGGGGGCTGTCAGTATACCGGGGATTGTCAGTATACCGGGGGCTGTCAGTATACCGGGGATTGTCAGTATACCGGGGATTGTCAGTATACCGGGGGCTGTCAGTATACCGGGGATTGTCAGTATACCGGGGGCTGTCAGTATACCGGGGATTGTCAGTATACCGGGGATTGTCAGTATACCGGGGATTGTCAGTATACCGGGGTTGGGCAGAGCGCAGCCTCCTCCTCCCGTTATATAAGGCGGCGGTGCTCCGCTCAGGCCCCGCCCCCTCCTCCCGCCGTTGGCCGCACAGTCCCGGCTGTCAGTGTGTCGGGCTCCCGGGATGATGATGGAGAATCTCCTGGAGAACCCGGTGCGCGCCGTTCTCTACCTGCGGGAACTGACCAGCATCGTGCAGAACCAGCAGAGCCTCATCCACACCCAGCGGCAACGCATCGACGAGCTGGAGCGGCGGCTGGACCAGCTGGGCACCGAGAACCGGAGCCTCCGGGACCTGCACCAGGCGGCGCTGCAGCACAGCCCCAACCCGGCACCGGAGACTCCACCGCAGCCGCCGCAGCTACCGCAGCAAAGCCGCAGCGCCCCGGAGAGCCCGGCGCACGTCCAGCCGCCTCCTCACCCCCCCGCGCATCAGCACCCGCCGCCCGCCGCCCCGCACACCGAGCCCGAACCGGAGCCTCCCGGACAGAGCGCGGCGCCCCGGAGCTCCCCGCAGATCCACAAACCCCCGACACTGTGCAAGGCCATCCTGGGGCGGAAAACCGAGTGAGTACCGAGCCCCGCCCCCCCCCGTACCGGCTACAGAGCCCAGGCATCCCCGGGGTGCCCCCTAACCGGTGGGTGTATATAGGTAGGTGCCCTCTAACCGGTGGGTGTATATAGGTAGGTGCCCTCTAACCGGTGGGTGTATATAGGTAGGTGCCCTCTAACCGGTGGGTGTATATAGGTAGGTGCCCTCTAACCGGTGGGTGTATATAGGTAGGTGCCCTCTAAACCGGTGGGTGTATATAGGTAGGTGCCCTCTAACCGGTGGGTGTATATAGGTAGGTGCCCTCTAACCGGTGGGTGTATATAGGTAGGTGCCCTCTAACCGGTGGGTGTATATAGGTAGGTGCCCCCTAACCGGTGGGTGTATATAGGTAGGTGCCCTCTAACCGGTGGGTGTATATAGGTAGGTGCCCTCTAACCGGTGGGTGTATATAGGTAGGTGCCCTCTAACCGGTGGCTGTATATAGGTAGGTGCCCTCTAACCGGTGGGTGTATATAGGTAGGTGCCCTCTAACCGGTGGCTGTATATAGGTAGGTGCCCTCTAACCGGTGGGTGTATATAGGTAGGTGCCCTCTAACCGGTGGGTGTATATAGGTAGGTGCCCTCTAACCGGTGGGTGTATATAGGTAGGTGCCCTCTAACCGGTGGGTGTATATAGGTAGGTGCCCTCTGTCTGGTGGGTGTATATAGGTAGGTGCCCTCTAACCGGTGGGTGTATATAGGTAGGTGCCCTCTAACCGGTTGGTGTATATAGGTAGGTGCCCTCTAACCGGTGGGTGTATATAGGTAGGTGCCCTCTAACCGGTGGGTGTGTATAGGTAGGTGCCCTCTGGTGGGTGTGTATAGGTAGGTGCCCTCTGGTGGGTGTGTATAGGTAGGTGCCCTCTGGTGGGTGTGTATAGGTAGGTGCCCTCTAACCGGTGGGTGTATATAGGTAGGTGCCCTCTAACCGGTGGGTGTATATAGGTAGGTGCCTTCTCTCTGGTGGGTATGTATAGGTAGGTGCCCTCTGGTGGGTATGTATAGGTAGGTGCCCTCTGGTGGGTATGTATAGGTAGGTGCCCTCTTTCTGGTGGGTGTATATAGGTAGGTGCCCTCTGGTGGGTATGTATAGGTAGGTGCCCTCTGGTGGGTGTATATAGGTAGGTGCCCTCTGGTGGGTATGTATAGGTAGGTGCCTTCTGGTGGGTGTATATAGGTAGGTGCCTTCTGGTGGGTGTATATAGGTAGGTGCCCTCTGGTGGGTGTATATAGGTAGGTGCCCTCTGGTGGGTGTATATAGGTAGGTGCCCTCTGGTGGGTGTGTATAGGTAGGTGCCCTCTGGTGGGTATGTATAGGTAGGTGCCCTCTGGTGGGTGTATATAGGTAGGTGCCCTCTGGTGGGTGTATATAGGTAGGTGCCCTCTGGTGGGTGTCAGTCCGGTGTAGGCAGAGGGAGTCAGCACCACTTAGGCTTCTTGTATGATAATAGCTTTACTAGCTGTATACATATGGCTGTGCTCCTGATTGAGCCACTACCTTACTGGTGGGTGTATATAGGTAGGTGCCCTCTGATGGCTATATATAGGTAGGTGCCCTCTGTCTGATGGGTATATATAGGTAGGTGCCCTCTGTCTGATGGGTATATATAGGTAGGTGCCCTCTGGTGGCTATATATAGGTGGGTGCCCTCTGTCTGGTGGGTATATATAGGTAGGTGCCCTCTGGTGGGTATGTATAGGTAGGTGCCCTCTGTCTGGTGGGTATGTATAGGTAGGTGCCCTCTGGTGGGTGTATATAGATAGGTGCCCTCTGGTGGGTGTATATAGGTAGGTGCCCTCTGGTGGGTATATATAGGTGGGTGCCCTCTCTCTGGGTGTATATAGGTAGGTGCCCTCTGTCTGGTGGGTGTATATAGGTAGGTGCCCTCTGTCTGGTGGGTATGTATAGGTAGGTGCCCTCTGTCTGGTGGGTATGTATAGGTAGGTGCCCTCTGGTGGGTGTATATAGATAGGTGCCCTCTGGTGGGTGTATATAGGTAGATGCCCTCTGGTGGGTATATATAGGTGGGTGCCCTCTCTCTGGGTGTATATAGGTAGGTGCCCTCTGTCTGGTGGGTGTATATAGGTAGGTGCCCTCTGTCTGGTGGGTGTATATAGGTAGGTGCCCTCTGTCTGGTGGGTATGTATAGGTAGGTGCCCTCTGTCTGGTGGGTATGTATAGGTAGGTGCCCTCTGTCTGGTGGGTATGTATAGGTAGGTGCCCTCTGTCTGGTGGGTATGTATAGGTAGGTGCCCTTTGGTGGGTGTATATAGGTAGGTGCCCCCTGGTGGGTGTATATAGGTAGGTGCCCCCTGGTGGGTGTATATAGGTAGGTGCCCCCTGGTGGGTGTATATAGATAGGTGCCCTCTGGTGGGTGTATATAGATAGGTGCCCTCTGGTGGGTATGTATAGGTAGGTGCCCTCTTTCTGGTGGGTATATAGGTAGGTGCCCTCTGGTGGGTGTATATAGGTAGGTGCCCTCTGGTGGGTGTATATATGTAGGTGCCCTCTGGTGGGTATGTATAGGTAGGTGCCCTCTGGTGGGTATGTATAGGTAGGTGCCCTCTTTCTGGTGGGTATATAGGTAGGTGCCCTCTGGTGGGTGTATATAGGTAGGTGCCCTCTGTCTGATAGGTATATATAGGTAGGTGCCCTCTGATGGGTGTATATAGGTAGGTGCCCTCTGGTGGGTATGTATAGGTAGGTGCCCTCTGGTGGGTATGTATAGGTAGGTGCCCTCTGGTGGGTATGTATAGGTAGGTGCCCTCTGGTGGGTGTATATAGGTAGGTGCCCTCTAACCGGTGGGTGTATATAGGTATGTGCCCTCTAACCGGTGGGTATATATAGGTAGGTGCCCTCTAACCGGTGGGTGTATATAGGTAGGTGCCCTCTAACCGGTGGGTGTATATAGGTAGGTGCCCTCTAACAGGTGGGTCTATATAGGTAGGTGCCCGCTAACCGGTGGGTGTATATAGGTAGGTGCCCGCTAACCGGTGGCTATATATAGGTAGGTGCCCTCTGTCTGGTGGGTGTTTATAGGTAGGTGCCCTCTGTATGGTGGGTTTATATAGGTTGGTGCCCTCTCTGGTGGGTGTATATAGGTAGGTGCCCTCTGGTGGGTGTATATAGGTAGGTGCTCTCTCTCTGGTGAGTATATATAGGTAGGTGCCCTCTGTCTGATAGGTATATATAGGTAGGTGCCCTCTGATGGGTATATATAGGTGGGTGCCCTCTGTCTGGTGGGTATATATAGGTAGGTGCCCTCTGTCTGGTGGGTATGTATAGGTAGGTGCCCTCTGGTGGGTGTATATAGGTAGGTGCCCTCTGGTGGGTGTATATAGGTAGGTGCCCTCTGGTGGGTGTATATAGGTAGGTGCCCTCTTTCTGGTGGGTATGTATATGTAGGTGCCTTCTGGTGGGTATATAGGTAGGTGCCCTCTGGTGGGTGTATATAGATAGGTGCCCTCTGGTGGGTATGTATAGGTAGGTGCCCTCTGGTGGGTATGTATAGGTAGGTGCCCTCTTTCTGGTGGGTATGTATAGGTAGGTGCCCTCTGGTGGGTATGTATAGGTAGGTGCCCTCTGGTGGGTATGTATAGGTAGGTGCCCTCTGGTGGGGGTATATAGGTAGGTGCCCTCTGGTGGGTGTATATAGGTAGGTGCCCTCTGGTGGGTGTATATAGGTAGGTGCCCTCTTTCTGGTGGGTATGTATATGTAGGTGCCTTCTGGTGGGTATATAGGTAGGTGCCCTCTGGTGGGTGTATATAGGTAGGTGCCCTCTGGTGGTTATGTATAGGTAGGTGCCCTCTGGTGGGTATGTATAGGTAGGTGCCCTCTGGTGGGTATGTATAGGTAGGTGCCCTCTGGTGGGTATGTATAGGTAGGTGCCCTCTGGTGGGTGTATATAGGTAGGTGCCCTCTGGTGGGTGTATATAGGTAGGTGCCCTCTGGTGGGTATATATAGGTAGGTGCCCTCTGGTGGGTGTATATAGGTAGGTGCCCTCTGGTGGGTATGTATAGGTAGGTGCCCTCTGTTGGGTGTATATAGGTAGGTGCCCTCTGGTGGGTGTATATAGGTAGGTGCCCTCTGGTGGGTATATATAGGTAGGTGCCCTCTGGTGGGTGTATATAGGTAGGTGCCCTCTGTTGGGTGTATATAGGTAGGTGCCCTCTGGTGGGTATATATAGGTAGGTGCCCTCTGTTGGGTGTATATAGGTAGGTGCCCTCTGTTGGGTGTATATAGGTAGGTGCCCTCTGGTGGGTATATATAGGTAGGTGCCCTCTGGTGGGTGTGTATAGGTAGGTGCCCTCTGTTGGGTGTATATAGGTAGGTGCCCTCTGGTGGGTATATATAGGTAGGTGCCCTCTGTTGGGTGTATATAGGTAGGTGCCCTCTGTTGGGTGTATATAGGTAGGTGCCCTCTGGTGGGTATATATAGGTAGGTGCCCTCTGGTGGGTATATATAGGGGGCGCCGGTGGGTTTGGAGCAGGTTACAGTGCTGATGCCCCGGGCACCTCAGCTTCTGATCCCTTGTCGTCTCTCTGGGGGGGGGGGGCAGTGGGCATCTCTTGGGCACCCATGTGTGGTGACTCTATAGCAGTTGTGGGGTCTTACACGCTGGGGGTTGTAGCTTCTCAGCTCATAGATTCAAATGGTCTGGTGCCCCTGTCTGTACGACTACTACTACCCCCATCCTGCATGGCAGCTGCCCCCTGTCTGTACTACTACTACTACTACCCTCATCCTGCATGGCAGCTGCCCCCTGTCTGTACGACTACTACTACCCCCATCCTGCATGGCAGCTGCCCCCTGTCTGTACGACTACTACTACCCCCATCCTGCATGGCAGCTGCCCCCTGTCTGCACGACTACTACTACTACCCCCATCCGTGTAGGTGACTGTATCTGCTATTGGTTACCTGCTGTGCAGTATTAACCCCCACACTGCCAGGATCTGTATTCCTATAGATTACATGGGGGGGGGGATGATGGCTCCCTGGGGTCACACATGAGGTCAGGGGTCACAGCTGATGGACACTTATCTAGGTCGGGCTCCCTGGTGCCAGCTGCATGCTCCGGATTACTTCATCTCTCCCTGATCTTCTCTGCTCCGGGGAGGATGATGGGAGGGACGGTGCAGCGCTACATGGCCGCAGTGTCACAGGATGCTGGGAGCTCCATGGTGGGGGGTGTACTGGTTATACAGGATGGGGGGAGTACTGGTTATATCTACCGAGCCGAGCACAGGGTTGGTGGTGGTGGTGGGGGGGGGTTACTGGTTATACTGGATGGGAGGTGTACTGGTTATATATATGGAGCGGGGTACAGGATGTGGTGTGTACTGGTTATACTGGATACAGGCTGGGGGGTGTACTGGGTATATCTACTGAGCCGGGTACAGGATTGGGGGGGGGGGGTACTGGTTATACTGGATGGGGGGGGTACTGGATATACAGGATGGGGGGGGTACTGGATATACAGGATGGGGGGTACTGGATATACAGGATGGGGGGGTACTGGATATACAGGATGGGGGGTACTGGCTATACAGGATACAGGCTGGGGGGTGCAGAGCTCTGTGGGGGGGGATTAGATACATGAGGTGCAGAGCTCTGTGGGGGGGGGGGGCGGGGATTAGATACATGAGATGCAGAGCTCTGTGCTTGGGATTAGATACGGGGGGGGGGGGGGGAGTGCAGAGCTGTGTGTGGGGGATTAGATTCATTGGGTGCAGAGCTCTGTGGGGAGGCGGGGATTAGATACATGAGGTGCAGAGCTCTGTGGGGAGGCGGGGATTAGATACGGGGGGGGGGGGTGCAGAGCTGTGTGTGGGGGATTAGATACGGGGGTGGGGGGGGGGGTGCAGAGCTCTGTGGGGGGGGGATTAGATACATGAGATGCAGAGCTCTGTGGGGGGGCGGGGATTAGATACATGAGATGCAGAGCTCTGTGCTTGGGGATTAGATACGGGGGGGGGGAGTGCAGAGCTGTGTGTGGGGGATTAGATTCATTGGGTGCAGAGCTCTGTGGGGAGGCGGGGATTAGATACATGAGGTGCAGAGCTCTGTGGGGAGGCGGGGATTAGATACATGAGGTTCAAAGCTCCGTGCTTGGAGATTAGATACGGGGGGGGGGGGGGGTGGTGGTGCAGAGCTGTGTGTGTGGGGGATTAGATACATTGGGTGCAGAGCTGTGTGTGTGGGGGATTAGATACATGAGATGCAGAGCTCCGTGCTTGGGGATTAGATACGGGGGGGGGGGGGGGTGCAGAGCTGTGTGTGGGGGATTAGATACGGGGGTGGGGGGGGGATTAGATACATGAGATGCAGAGCTCTGTGGGGGGCGGGGATTAGATACATGAGATGCAGAGCTCTGTGGGGAGGCGGGGATTAGATACATGAGGTGCAGAGCTCTGTGCTTGGGGATTAGATACGGGGGGGGGGGTGCAGAGCTGTGTGTGGGGGATTAGATACAGGAGGTGCAGAGCTCTGTGCTTGGGGATTAGATACGGGGGGGGGCAGGGGAATGATCATAGATGAGACAGGATGGCTCCCGGGGGTGATTCTCTCCTCACCTTACAGGAACTTTGCCCCTCGGCCCAGTAATGGGATACACCCTCCTCTTCCTCCCCTTCCTCCTCTTCCTCTCGCTGCTTCCCATCTATTTCTGGAAAATGTGGGTAAGAGGGAGAAGTGCGATAACCTGTCCGCCCCCTCCCTGTCTCTCCGGGGGGATTACTCTATTGCAAAGCTTCAGAGATGCAGAAAATCCGTGCTCTTCCCACACTGCGGAGGAGCGCTTTACATACGTGCTACTCTCTATGGACACCATCTATGGGGGGGGGGGGGGGATATGCTGAGACTTGTAGTCTGTGAACAGAACAGGATCAGACTGCGCTCCAGGACCAGAACCCATTGCTGCCCCTCACAAGATGAAAATACCCCAAAATTACTTCACCCTCCTTCTCCTGTAAGTGTCTATTAAACTCTCTGTAGAATTCAGACTCATGGCCGGTCTCCATCAGACTCTCTGTAGGAGAATTCACAGGGTCATGGCCGGTCTCCATCAGACTCTCTGTAGGAGAATTCACAGACTCATGGCCGGTATCCATCAGACTCTCTGTAGGAGAATTCACAGACTCATGGCCGGTCTCCATCAGACTCTCTGTAGGAGAATTCACAGACTCATGGCCGGTATCCATCAGACTCTCTGTAGGAGAATTCACAGACTCATGGCCGGTCTCCATCAGACTCTCTATAGGAGAATTCACAGACTCATGGCCGGTCTCCATCAGACTCTCTGTAGGAGAATTCAGACTCATGGCCGGTCTCCATCAGACTCTCTGTAGGAGAATTCACAGACTCATGGCCGGTCTCCATCAGACTCTCTGTAGGAGAATTCACAGACTCATGGCCGGTCTCCATCAGACTCTCTGTAGGAGAATTCACAGACTCATGGCTGGTCTTCATCAGACTCTCTATAGGAGAATTCACAGACTCATGGCCGGTCTCCATCAGACTCTCTATAGGAGAATTCACAGACTCATGGCCGGTCTCCATCAGACTCTCTGTAGGAGAATTCACAGACTCATGGCCGGTCTCCATCAGACTCTCTGTAGGAGAATTCAGACTCATGGCCGGTCTCCATCAGACTCTCTGTAGGAGAATTCACAGACTCATGGCCGGTCTCCATCAGACTCTCTGTAGGAGAATTCACAGACTCATGGCCGGTCTCCATCAGACTCTCTGTAGGAGAATTCACAGACTCATGGCCGGTCTCCATCAGACTCTCTGTAGGAGAATTCACAGACTCATGGCCGGTCTCCATCAGACTCTCTGTAGGAGAATTCACAGACTCATGGCCGGTATCCATCAGACTCTCTGTAGGAGAATTCACAGACTCATGGCCGGTATCCATCAGACTCTCTGTATTAGAATTCACAGACTCATGGCCGGTATCCATCAGACTCTCTGTATTAGAATTCACAGACTCATGGCCGGTCTCCATCAGACTCTCTGTAGGAGAATTCACAGACTCATGGCCGGTCTCCATCAGACTCTCTGTAGGAGAATTCACAGGGTCATTGCCGGTATCCATCAGACTCTCTGTATTAGAATTCACAGACTCATGGCCGGTCTTCATCAGACTCTCTGTATTAGAATTCACAGACTCATGGCCGGTCTTCATCAGACTCTCTGTAGGAGAATTCACAGACTCATGGCCGGTCTCCATCAGACTCTCTGTAGGAGAATTCACAGGGTCATTGCCGGTGGTTGCAGGAATCGGCCCCGTTGTGGCCAGTATACAGGAGACTCTGTAGGAGAATTCACAGGGTCATGGGCGGTATCCATCAGACTCTCTGTAGGAGAATTCACAGGGTCATGGGCGGTATCCATCAGACTCTCTGTAGGAGAATTCACAGGGTCATGGCCGGTGGTTGCTGGGATCGGCCCCGTCTGCTCGTCTTTAGACTCACAGAGCGTGACCGCATCCTGCAGCTGCTTCAGATCTGTCCTTGGTGCTGAAAGGCTTGAAGGGCTGCTCACAGTGGTGAGGGTGTAAGGACGTTGTACTGTGTGCGGGGACTTATTACTAGTACTGGAAAGCTCTAGGATGCTGTGGCCCAGTGGGCTTTGGAGGGCCCATTGCAGTCTTGGTAATCCTACTCAATTTATGTTAAAGTGAGGGTAGAGTACACAGGAGCCTTCCAGGACTGTGTTACATATATATATTATAGCCATCGCTAGGGCTCCGGGGCCCACTGGGCATTTGGGGGGCTTTGGAATCAGGGTAACCATTCTCTGTGCTTGTCAGCCTGAGACAAGAGGGAACCCATTAATATAAGGAGCCATCGGACTGACTGACCTGGCCTTGTATCAGTCCTTATCATCAAGGGCCCAATGGGCATTGTTTCCCACACCGTTTTGGTAAAATGCCTTGTGTATACCAAGCCTAGGGTGGGGTAAGCGAGGACCCACCATGACTGTTACCCAAAGCCCCACAAACCTATGGAACCAGACTCATTGCTTATATCGGCACAGGGATCCCAGGGCCCAGTGGGCTTTGTAGAAACCATTGCAGTCACCCAAGGCCCCCATACATATCATGGCTGTGTTCACCAATGGGCCTCATGGGCCCAATAGAATCTACATAAAACATGATGTATATGTTTTTCCAGCTGAGGGTGACTTATGTGGGCCCCACTATAACCATGACCTTCAATGGTTCATAGACAGACCAGTTATAGTGCGTACATAAAGTGGCCCTTCCAACAACAATACATCTGACTCTGGTCGTGAGGACTTAGAAGGTAGATGAGAAAGTTGTCACCTGTCCCTTTCGTTGGTGCCTTCTTTTATAAACCATGCCACACCTCTGTTCAGGTTGTATGTGGTATTACAGCCTGGCTCCATTCACTTAAACAGAAGTGAGCTCCCCCCTTGACTTCAATACCCATTGCCCTTTGTTGGGATGTATCCTCGTCCACAGTACGCAGCTCCTGGTCTTCGGCATTAATATGACGGATGCGGCTTTTGTGGGCTCTCCGGGCTTCTTTACGCTGGCCGCTTGCCGGGAAGGCGCAAATGAGGAAATATGAATGTAATTACGCCAATGTTCTGTGACGGAGCAGATGCTCTGCAGCCAGCTCTGTAGATGTATATGAGAGCCCCCCCATACATAATAACACTATAACAGAACAGAATTACACAGTAGAAGCGGAGGGCAGTGATTATATGGGAGCAGCACAGAGTATTTCAGTACTTTACCTTCATCTTTCAGACAATGCTCATATCTTGGAAGATACTGGTTTTCATTGAGGAGATCCATTTTGCAATGCTTCCTGGGAAGAATATATGCAAATTAGCTCTTTCATAGGAGAAAGAAAACAGTCTCTCTAGCGCCACCTATAGGCAGCTGCCTTAGAAGTGTGTGTTGCCATACCTGTGTCTTTCCAGGTGTTGCAAAACCACAACTCCCAGCATGCCCTGACAGCCGGAGGCTGTCAGGGCATGCTGGGAGTTGTAGTTTTGCAACAGCTGGAGTGATGCAGCTTGAACACTGCTGGATGTCAATCACTGAGTTAAGAGGCATCTCAGGGTCACATGACTCATTTACATAATGCAACCCGCAGGATGGAAGCGAGTCATGTGACAGAGCATGGTCGGTATTAAAACAATGGCGATTTTCCTGTAATATCGTGAAATATACGCCATTTATGGGAGAACTAGGTAACAACCAATATGGCCGCCTTTCGAAAGCCATATTGGTTGCTGAGCACCATTTTACTACAGTAGTGACCTGTGTGATGATTACAGTAGTCGGCCATTGTATCCGGGGGGGGCATCGTTTAGCCGTATACATTTCCCTCACGCTCTTACTGTTCATCTGCCGTGTATCGGCAACCTTGAGCATAATGTGCGCAATTCGGGGATGGTGAATACGTTCGTAACATTACAACCCCCCCCAACAACCAATCAGAGGCCACCATTCTTCTCTGCAGTGCAGTGTACAAAATGGAAGCTGTCCTGTGATTGGTTACTACCTAGCAACCAGGCCAGTCATGTTGCCGAGGCCTAGTAAATTTCTCAGACCAGATAAGCCTGTGTTTACACCACAGACAAACATAGCTATAGACCCTCAGGCAGACAACTATGGCCTCCGTCACTGGGGTATGTGCTGCCATCATTTCTATGGCTGCTTCCCATTGCCGTACCCCAATAAAGCGCGTTTTGCTGCGCTATTGTGTTCCGTTTAAATTTGACTATAACAATAAGAATCGGCCTAATTGTAGTCACTGGAGCTACACCACAGTATAGGTTGGTATCCATGGTATACCGACAGACAGCTGCGCTGCATAAATGCAGCGTGAACCCAGACTACACTGGGGGGGTATACGTATATGTACCAGAATCGCAGTGTGAACTGAGACTAACCCTACACAGGGGAATGCATATATGCAGAATAGCAGCCTAACACTACACAGGGGTTTATGTATATGTTGATGGCATATTGCAGATTTTTAATGTTAACCCAGCCTAAGACTACTCAGGTGTATACGTCTATGTTGGAGGCCTATAGCAGAATCGCAGAGTGAACTGAGTTTAAGACTACACTTGGAGACATATACGTCGGTGGTGTACAGCAGAATTGCACTGTGAACCCAGCCTAAGGCTACACAGGTGTATACATATATGTTGGAGGGGTGAAGCGGAATTGCAGTGTGAACAGAGTCTAAGACTACACAGTGGAATATAGCGGAATCACAGTGTGAACTCAACCTAAGACTACACAGTGGTTTACATATATGTTGGAGGGGTAATGCAGAATTGCAGTGTGAATCCAAGCTAAAACTACATGGGGGTATACTTATATATTGGAAGTATATAGCAGAACCACAGTGTGAACCGAGCCTAACACTACACAAGGGTATATGTTGGAGACGTATAGCAGAACCACAGTGTGCATCCAGCCTAACACTACGTGGGGGTATATGTTGGAGGCATATAGGAGAATTGCAGCATAAACCCAGCCTAACACTACATGGGGGCACAGGTATATGTTGGAGGCATATAGGAGAATTGCAGCATAAACCCAGCCTAACACTACGTGGGGGCACAGGTATATGTTGGAGACATATAGCAGAACCGCAGTGTGAACCCAGCCTAACACTACATGGGGGCACAAGTATATGTTGGAGGCGGATAGCAGAATCTCAGTCCAACGCAACCCAATAAAAAAATAATTAAAAGTTCCTGGGGAAGCTGGTTGACGATGTAGTGACCGTGAAACCTACCTCTAAGCCGACATCTAGCTTTCCCTGACTCCTGAACAGCAGTCAGCCTAGTTGCCTATTGTTTGGGGCGCTGGACATACGGTGGCATAACCACTAATTCTGTCATTCAGGATTCTAGGACAGCTGGATTATTATTCATGTCGGTATCCGTGTGCGATTCAATGACGACGAATATTACCGACGCACCCGTTTAGTAAACAACGGCGGATTATTTTCTTTCCGTTTCACACAGCCCGTTTGTCCGATCTCCCCCTCTCCCCGCCATAACGCGGCGGTATTGATGTCCTCCGCACATGTATCGGCGCCCAGCAGTGGGGTTTACATTCTCATCTGAAATCCCTGAGCACATCTGTGTCGTGAACGAATGACGGATTCATTAGCGGCGAGGGATGAGCGGCCGCCTGAAAGCGTCCAAACAGCAGGAGGGTCCTGCGGGGAGGCCGGTGGCGAGAGCCTGTGACATCCGCGGCCCTGTGATAAAGAGACCCCCGTGACGGCAGACAATGTGGCCAGCTGTCTCCCTTAAAGGGTCGGCAAGCCAGTGTTATATTCGTGCTGGAGCGTTATATAGGAAGTGCATAATATATGGAGATACAACAATAGATGAGACTCCTCACCGCCGCGTGTGAACATGGACCTAGACAAGGAATACTAATCACGGATAAGGATCGGTATGAGAAGCCGCATATCCGGAGGCCGTTCTCCTCAGGCGTGATGGGGGGGGGGGGGGTCACCTTTACTTCTATTAGGAGTCATTGTTTACAGGCGATTAGACGAAAATGAAATTTGTGCATCAATATGTCGCGGGAAGATGGGAAATTGGATGCAAATGATGTTTTTTGGTTTTTCGCTCGGCAGATTAGCGCGTGCCCACTTAAAGCCTTCTCCCTGATGAGAATATTGGATTTGTGATTTCTATTCGCCGGCGGCGTCGGGGAACTGCAGCAAATCTGTAGATTAAAGGTTATTGTGGGGACCGTCGTAGATGGCGGCTACAGGCGCCGCATTTATAACAAGTCATAATTCATCCTGAGCCTCCTGCTTCATGAATAGAAGCCAAAAACTGCAGTAAGGACTGACAGTTCTTCCTATGGCTCTGCTTGCTGCCGGTGGATAAGAAAATTCTAGAGGCTGGTAACCTCACTTTTCATAGCAGAGGGGTTGTTACAATGTATCAGAATAGGTTTTCAGTATCTTCATAGCTGCTATTGACTGCAGTATTGCCATACCTGTTTCTCTCCAGCTGTAGCAAAACTTTGCCCTCATTTAAGGCATCATAAACCAAGTGACAGATTCCCTTTAAATCGGTGTTAAAGCTGCAGCATTCGACCTGTTGCAAAACTACAACTCCCAGCATGCCCTGACAGCCGAAGGCATGGCATGCTGGGAGTTGTAGTTTTGCAACAGGTCAACGAATGCTGCAGCTTTAACACCGACTTAAAGGGAATCTGTCACTAGGTTTATGACTCCTTAAATGAGGGCAAAGTGCACTAGTGAAAGAAATGCTGAACAGATCGGTGTATTACTTACATCATTCTGTTCTCCTAATATGCAGGAGAATAGGATTCTTGCCACACCCCTTTCCCCACCCTCCAGCTGCTGATTGTCAGTTGACTGCCTATACACAGCATGGATGGATAACTGCCAGTCAGCAGCTGGTGGGTGGAGTTTTCTGCTTCTCATGAATATCCAGGGCTACTGAGCTCATGGACAATAAGTAGTCTGTCCATGTTATTCAGGAGGAGATCTCTGGATCAGCTGCACAGAATAATGTAAGTGATAAATCATTCTGTTCAGCTTCTCTGTCACTAGTTTATGCTACCCTGAGATAGACTGTCAGTAGGGTTATGGCGTCCTATTTAAAGGGGTTATCTAGTCCTACAAAAACATGGCCACTTTTCCCCCTCCCTTGTCTCCAGTTTGGGCGGGGTTTTGAAACTCTGTTCCATTGAAGTAAATGGAGCTTAATTGCAAAACACACCTGAACTGGAGACTGAGAGTAGGAGGGGAAAAAAGCCATGGTTTTTGTAGCGCTGTATGACCCCTTTAGGCTATGTTAACACTACGTAAGTTTCCAGCCGTAGAGCGCTCCGTGAATAAGCAGCCGGAGATTTACGTAGTTTGCGTACAATGGAAAGTATACGATCTACAGCTGCACAGTTCACACTACGTACGAACTTACGCCCGGATCGTATGCAGCGCCGTAAAAAATTAACCAGACCAGTGTTTCGGGACGGAAGTGCTGTAACTTGCGCCCGTAGCGTAACATGCGGTCCTGTACGGAGTGGTGATATCTTCATTTTTACACTTTGATTTGCCGATCCAAAAGGTTCTGTGGGGTGTCCGGGGCTAGCCACAGATATCCAAGTAAAAGACCGCTGTCAGATCGCTACGTACGCCGCTCGGGAAGCATACGTAGCTTACGGGCGTAAGTTCGCGGACCGTACATAGCCGGCCGCAACTTGCGTAAATCCCGGCCGGAGTTTACACGTATATGTCCGGCCGCGAAAAATATGCGGCCGGACATATACGTAGTGTGAACATAGCCTTAAGATGCATCCCGGGGTAACATGACTCCATTTACATAATGCCACACGCAGCATGGAAGAGAGTCATGTGACCACAAACCCGTCGCATGGTCGGTTTTAAAATAATGACTTTCCTGTAATATAAAATATACGCCATTTCAGCAATTTATTGGAGAACTAGGGAACAACCAATATGGCCGCCTATTGGAAGCCATTTTGGTTGCTGTTTACCATTTTACTTATCTTACAATGGATCAGAATAGGTTTTGAGTACCTTCTCAGTATAGCGGCCTTTGACCCCACAGCCGAGGTCAGTGGCACTTTGCGTTGAGGTCTGTGACCCTTTTGCGTTCATTAATCACCCCCTCCATCAGTTGTAATTAAAGGGTCCCACCCTCTTGCCCTGTTCTCCTGTCGCGGGGGGCAGGGCTGTGACACGGAGAGGCAGATGTGACTCCCGGAGCAGCGTGTTGCGTCCTCACATCCAGAGGCAGCGTGTGAATAATGACATTGTACATCCGGTCGCCATGGCAACAGGGCCTGCATCCAATATATTGTATTAGTTTGCTGCGTGCACCGCTCGGGGTCACATTGGCAAGATGGGGGCTGGGATGGTGGTCTCATAGGCCTGATCTCCTCATCCTGGCAGGGGTCACGTGTTAACCCTTCACTGTCCATTGAGCACGTGCAGCTATAGGGTTATAACTGGTTAGATAGATGGCGGCATATAATATATACAGGATAGTGGCTGATGTGGCCGCCATTCCTCCCCCAGCAGAGAGGTCGGCCTTGTGTAACACTGGGGCCCCTAGGGCCGCACTACATGCACCAATGCCCTCCTGATTACCCATCCCCAGTGTGCGGCACCGCCAGGCCCTGTAAGGTCTCCATAGGGGGCAGCGCTGAAAGACACCGTGACATTTGTAAAGTGGTTAAATGAAGAGACGCTCTTGTGAGTCCAGGAAGATGATGAGAGGTGTAATTTATTCATTACAATCAGCGCCGCACAAAGTGGGTTTAATTACAGAGCGCCGGGAGATGGAGGCGACGTGTCACTGCGCCATTATTTATATGTAGGGCAGGACGGGACCTACCAGCATCACTGTCATGGGGTCCACACACTGCGACCCACAGGGGGCAGTGTTATAGTAGTTATATTCCTGTATATAGGAGCAGTATTATAGTAGTTATATTCCTGTATATAGCAGTATTATAGTAGTTATATTCTTGTATATAGGGGGCAGTATTATAGTAGTTGTATTTCTGTATATAGGGGCAGTATTATAGTAGTTATTTTCTTGTATATAGGAGCAGTATTATAGTAGTTATATTCCTGTATATAGGAGCAGTATTATAGTAGTTATATTCTTGTATATAGGAGCAGTATTATAGTAGTTATATCCCTGTATATAGGAGCAGTATTATAGTAGTTATATTCCTGTATATAGGAGCAGTATTATAGTAGTTATATTCTTGTATATAGGAGCAGTATTATAGTAGTTATATCCCTGTATATAGGAGCAGTATTATAGTAGTTATATTCCTGTATATAGGAGCAGTATTATAGTAGTTATATTCCTGTATATAGGAGCAGTATTATAGTAGTTATATTCTTGTATATAGGAGCAGTATTATAGTAGTTATATCCCTGTATATAGGAGCAGTATTATAGTAGTTATATTCCTGTATATAGGAGCAGTATTATAGTAGTTATATCCCTGTATATAGGAGCAGTAGTTTGCATTTGTCCTTCAGGTCCTTGGCTCTGGGGGGGGGGGGGGGGGGGGGGGGGTGTGGTGTATGTGATTGAACACTGAGTGTCGTCTTTTCTTTGGTACAGATAATTTCATGAGGATCAGTAAATTTTCAATAAACAGAAGAAATGACAGGATAGATATATAAACCAATAAATCACAGTGTGAGATGGGATATTGGAGGAGAGGGAGGCTTCTAATCCAGTATTCTCTCCAATCTGTCAGGATGTGGCGGTTCTTACATTACAGGGAATCTGTTTACTCTGCCGCCCCCTCAGATTCCCCCGTTCGGCTTTTTCAGGTTTTCATCATTCCTCATCTCTCGCATTATTTGTCCTCAATAAAGTTGGTGCAGAACAAAGCATTGTTAACAGTGTGACTCTTCACAGAAAGAAGCACAGAGTATTTGAGGAGGTCATAGACCGACATAGTGGATGGTGCGGGGTGTCCAAGCAGCACAGAGTATTTCAGCACTGATCAGGGTAGTAAGCAGGGCTTGTTTTACAGGTCAGTAGATGACGCTTCTTTGACTTAGTTACAATGGTCACTAATATAATTATATTCTTTCTTTCTCTTTTCAGGAATGAGACTGTGCTGCACCAGTTCTGCTGCCCCGTCGCTGATGCCGAGAAGCCGTCTCCACCCAGGTAAGACCCCGAGTGACCACAGACCTTCATACCTGCACCCCAAAACTAAATACATGGAACTGATACCCCATCAATACACAAAGCCGGCCATGACTCCTCGATCAGACTACACAGGGTTTGTTTGTAGTCTGTAACCATGGAGACACACAGATCTGCATGGATGCCTTGTGTGGTAAATAGTAGACTGTTTGCAGGGAGATTGGCTGCAGGAGTGTATACAGACTATAAAGCCCAGGTAGAAGCATTAGGAAGGGGCACTAGCCTAGGTTTATTGAATGTCCGGTCACCAGGGTTCGAGCTGAGCACCAACACTAAGTGCCCTATTACTTGGGACGATTATCGTGCGAAAAATCGTTATATTGTTTGAGTTTAAACGATAATTGCAGGCAACGATCAACAAATCGTTCATATGTCGTTGATCATTGATTTAGATCTTAACCTAAAATCTAACAACTATATTTTTGTGTAATATGGTGAACGATTTCAGGTTAACTTTAAACAATCTCGTTTGCAATTGTTTTATCGTTAGTCATTAATCGTTAAAAATCGCTCTGTGTAATGGGAGCCTAAGGATGTCGCTTACTTCATGTTTCATTAAATTTGTATAACGATTCTTTACTGTGAAAGCCAGACTAGACCCCAGAGCTAAAATGTCAGACCCGTAACCCCTCTTAGGCTGCAGATAAGACCCTACAGGTATTTAGACATCAGATCAGACCCCTAAAATTGATTCATATGCCAGACCAGACCCTAGTTAGTATAGGACTTCAGACAGAGCCCTGAACTTAATCAGACTCCACCGGATCCCTAAACTTAAAGTGTTCCTGTTGTTCCACAAGGAGACATGTCAAAAGTTTTGATTGGTCTGGGTCTGAGTGCTCAAAGTCATACCGATCGGGAGCTGGAGCTGGGAGAAGACTGCGCTAAGCGTGTCTGTGTCACGTGATCAGTCAGACTTATCCGTCAGGCTCCATAGAGCTCCATTATAAGTCCGAATGATCACATGACACAGAGCCGGGAGAGGCTGTATCTCCTGATCGGTACGAGTGTGAACACTCAGACCCCGACACTTGACATGTCTCTATGATATGTCAAGTTATGTGAAACCACAATGACACCTTCATTCAGACACCAGACCTTAAAATTCACATTCAAAGACAGTCTTCTAAAATAAGACTAATACAGACCCCAGACCAGACCTCAATACTAATACAGACCCCAGACCTCAATACTAATACAGACCCCAGACCAGACTCCTAAACTAATACAGACCCCAGACCAGACTCCTAAACTAATACAGACCCCAGACCCCGAAACTAATACAGACCCCAGACCAGACCTCAATACTAATACAGACCCCAGACCCCTAATCTAATACAGACCCCAGACCAGACCCCTAATCTAATACAGACCCCAGACCAGACCCCTAAACTAATACAGACCCCAGACCAGACCCCTAAACTAATACAGACCCCAGACCAGACCTCAATACTAATACAGACCCCAGACCCCTAAACTAATACAGACCCCAGACCAGACTCCTAAACTAATACAGACCCCAGACCAGACTCCTAAACTAATACAGACCCCAGACCCCGAAACTAATACAGACCCCAGACCAGACCTCAATACTAATACAGACCCCAGACCAGACCCCGAAACTAATACAGACCCCAGACCAGACCTCAATACTAATACAGACCCCAGACCAGACCCCAAAACTAATACAGACCCCAGACCAGACCTGAATACTAATACAGACCCCAGACCAGACCCCGAAACTAATACAGACCCCAGACCAGACCCCGAAACTAATACAGACCCCAGATCAGACCCCTAAACTAATACAGACCCCAGACCAGACCCCTAAACTAATACAAACCCCAGACCAGACCCCTAAACTAATACAGACCCCAGACCAGGCCATGTAAATTAATGTAGTCGTCTTGAGCCGCTCCAGCAGACACTGGGAAACGTCAGGACCTTGTACATTGCTCCCTAATAGTTGTTTTGTGGACCTTGTTGCAGGAGAGGCTCGTTACCCCCGATGTAACTGATCAGAGTGATCGGTGGGGATTATTAGGAGTAATATCATTTATTGATTTGTATAGATTTGGATGACCCCTAATGTTACCTGTTACCCTGATCACTGATCAGTGCCGCTCCACTTGCTGCTGAGACCCCCACAGGATCAGTGCTGCTGGGAATCCTACTTCTTCGGGTATATGCCTCCCATATTGTGACTTTCCTCCAGATCAGCACGCTTTGTTCCTGAAATACTCTGCGCGCTGTCACCATCTGATCCATCTCTTTGCCAGACGTTTTTCTTATCGCATCCAATGTTCTACTTTTGCGTCCTTGTCGGCCCATAATTCCCTGTATAAATAGTCATCCTGCTGCTCATAGAAGGATTCTCCTGCTTGTATCATCACTCCCATCACAGGATTGGGAGTCCGTCAGGGGCCACAGCGCTGTCTCACAGGGGCCCCCGGGTAGCCCTGACTTATTCTTCCTCCTGGTGTTGGTGAGCGGGGAGGACGGGGTTAATTTGCTGCCGTTTCCTCAGTTTCCGCTGCATAAAATTAAAGTTGATTTTCCTTCGTTATCGAGTAATTAACCTGGAAAAAGCTGCAGGAGCGAAGCATTAAATATTCTCCAGAGAGTCTCCTAACAACACCTGGTGGGATCGAGAGCCCCGAGTGATGTGCCGGAGGATGAGACAGGCGCCATTGATGTGCTGGAGGATGAGACCGCTCCAAGTGATGTGCTGGAGGATGAGACAGGCACGAGTGATGTGACAGAGCATGAGACCGCTCCAAGTGATGAGACGAAGGATGAGACAGGCACGAGTGATGTGCCGGAGGATGAGACGGGCACAAGTGATGTGACAGAGCATGAGACCGCTCCAAGTGATGTGCCGGAGGATGAGACGGGCACGAGTGATGTGCCGGAGGATGAGACGGGCACGAGTGATGTGCCGGAGGATGAGACGGGCACGAGTGATGTGCCGGAGGATGAGACGGGCACGAGTGATGTGCCGGAGGATGAGACGGGCACGAGTGATGTGCCGGAGGATGAGACGGGCACGAGTGATGTGCCGGAGGATGAGACGGGCACGAGTGATGTGCCGGAGGATGAGACGAGTGAAGTGCTCATTTCTGCTGAGAGTGCAGGAACTTCCATTCAGGCCCCATCCTCACAGTTTAGCTCTGTATCCACCTGGTCTATATGTAACTTACCCC
Organism: Dendropsophus ebraccatus; assembly: GCF_027789765.1. Classification (NCBI taxonomy): domain Eukaryota; kingdom Metazoa; phylum Chordata; class Amphibia; order Anura; family Hylidae; genus Dendropsophus; species Dendropsophus ebraccatus. The sequence continues at coordinate 6,818,924 of NC_091454.1, read as the reverse complement.
AGGACCCCTCAGTGATAGATCATGGATGATCCCTACTGCGGTGCGGGGACTCTGATCAGACGCCAGATGTATGATCATCACCCGCACCACTCTGCTCTGACATCACCCGCACCACTCTGCTCTGACATCACCCGCACCACTCTGCTCTGACATCACCCGCACCACTCTGCTCTGACATCACCCGCACCACTCTGCTCTGACATCACCCGCACCACTCTGCTCTGACATCACCCCGAATACGTATACATATCAAGCAGAGTGCCAGCTGGAGCCTTGAGTGCCCCCCTCAAATTCTGCGTCAACCTCATACAGCACAGTCCTTCTCTGTCCTGAATCTTCTATTCTTTTTCTTTACTGTATCATGAAGTATTTGTGTCCCCCCTATACCATCTGTTCTGTGCATTACACATCCCTTATTACTGCTAATCTATTTATATCCACAGCTGTATCACCGAGATATAGATATATCTATGCGTGTGTGTAATTCTGTAATATATATAATTATTATGCAATATATAATGGTATTATAGACATTTAGATATATATTATCTTATATATAGGAGCAGTATTATTGTAGGTATATTCTTGTATATAGAAGCAGTATTATAGTAGTTATATCCCTGTATATAGGGGGCAGTATTATAATAGTTATATCCCTGTATATAGGAGCAGTATTATAGTAGTTATATCCCTGTATATAGGAGCAGTATTATAGTAGTTATATTCCTGTATATAGGGAGCAGTATTATAGTAGTATATTCCTGTATATAGGAGCAGTATTATAGTAGTTATATCCCTGTATATAGGAGCAGTATTATAGTAGTTATATTCCTGTATATAGGGAGCAGTATTATTGTAGGTATATTCCTGTATATAGGAGCAGTATTATAGTAGTTATATTCCTGTATATAGGAGCAGTATTATAGTAGTATATTCCGGTATATAGAAGCAGTATTATAGTAGTTATATTCTTGTATATAGGGGCAGTATTATAGTAGTTATATTCCTATATATAGGGAGCAGTATTATAGTGGTTATATTCCTGTATATAGGAGCGGTATTATAGTAGTTATATTCCTGTATATAGGAGCAGTATTATAGTAGTTATATTCCTGTATATAGGAGCAGTATTATAGTAGTTATATTCCTGTATATAGGAGCAGTATTATAGTAGTTATATTCCTGTATATAATATAGGAGCAGTATTATAGTAGTTATATTCCTGTATATAGGAGCAGTATTATAGTAGTTATATCCCTGTATATAGGGGGCAGTATTATAGTAGTTATATTCCTGTATATAGGGGCAGTATTATAGTAGTTATATTCCTGTATATAGGAGCAGTATTATAGTAGTTATATTCCTGTATATAGGGGCAGTATTATAGTAGTATATTCCTGTATATAATATAGGAGCAGTATTATAGTAGTTATATTCCTGTATATAGGAGCAGTATTAAAGTAGTTATACACAAACTGGAGAGAGTGGAACGGCTGCACATCCCATCTATGGCTGACACTAATGCCGCTAGGCCTATATTAAAAATCAACACCAGAGTGTCTGTATATGAATTGATCAAGCCATATTGCCCCGTGTACCACCGCGCAGGTCCTCTGGTCCACACGGGTCCCTACGCTAACTCCACACCGTGTCGGTCAGCGACCGCCAACCCCGCAAAGCGTGCACCTGCAGGGAAGGGAGGCCATGGAACGGCCCTGCACCCCCAATGTCACAGGACCAGACCCAAAAAGCCCCACCAAAACCCAACCAGCACCACCGGCGGGGAAGGCTGCCCCCAAACGACACAAGTATGGATATGGTATTACACTTACCATTGCTGCTCTCACAGAATGGGGAAGACATAGGGTCCAGACATGTGAGCACAGGCATATCCTGCTAATTTTGGTCATGTGGGTCTTATAAAGGAGTTATATTCCTGTTTATAGGAGCAGTATTATAGTAGTTATATTACTGTATATAGGGGGCAGTATTATAGTAGTTATATTCCTGTATATAGGAGCAGTATTATAGTAGTTATATCCCTGTATATAGGAGCAGTATTATAGTAGTTATATTCCTGTATATAGGAGCAGTATTATAGTAGTTATATTACTGTATATAGGGGGCAGTATTATAGTAGTTATATTCCTGTATATAGGAGCAGTATTATAGTAGTTATATTCATGTATATAGGAGCAGTATTATAGTAGTTATATCCCTGTATATAGGAGCATTATTATAGTAGTTACAGTATATTCCTGTGTATAGGAGCAGTATTATAGTAGTTATATTCCTGTATATAGGAGCAGTATTATAGTAGTTATATCCCTGTATATAGGAGCAGTATTATAGTAGTTATATTCCTGTATGTAGGAGCAGTATTATAGTAGTTATATTCCTGTATATAGGAGCAGTATTATAGTAGTTATATCCCTGTATATAGGAGCAGTATTATTGTAGTTATATTCCTGTATATAGGAGCAGTATTATTGTAGTTATATTCCTGTATATAGGAGCAGTATTATAGTAGTATATTCCTGTACATAGGGGCAGTATTATAGTAGTTATATTCCTGTATATAGGAGCAGTATTATAGTAGTTATATCCCTGTATATAGGAGCAGTATTATAGTAGTTACAGTATATTCCTGTGTATAGGGGCAGTATTATAGAAGTTTTATTCGAATACATGTAACATAGCAATGGTTCCTTGTATTACACTAATATTGGCAGTGACTGCAGTTGTCCTTTCAGATGTGGTCCTGTATGTGTATATCAGGGCAGTGTCTTTGCTCCTGGAGACCCCAGACCCTCAGTCGGACTGACAAACAACAGCATGTTAAAGGTTTCTGCATTTCCTGCATTTTTTTTTCTTTCTTCTTCTTCTCTGAATTCCCCTAACATGCTGCTGTTTGTCATTGCACAGGCCCAGACAGTGACGGTCCCTACTCTGGATCCCCACTCCCAGGGACGCTGACCCCCAGGTGTGTGGGCGGAGCTTCGTGTCAAGGCGTCTGCTCACACAGCCCCCACCCGGATCAGGACCCTATCAGTGCTTGCGACTCCAACCCATTAGGACAGAGACCTGCAGAGCATTATGTCACAGCGCAGAGCATTATATTTCCCTACAGAACCCATCCCCGCTTTTCTGGATTGACTGATGAAAAAGTGGTGGAACCATTATAAAGAAGGCCGTGCACCTACAAAATGGGGGTGGCTGTTTTCTGATGGACCAATAGTCATGAGAATTTAGCCCAGCACTTTAAGAAGAAGCTCCAATCATACGTCTTCGTACATCACACAAATCTGTTCAATGGGAGCAGTATTATACCAGTTATATTCTCCATAGGGGGCAGTATTATAGTAGTTATATTCTTGTATATAGGAGCAGTATTATAGTAGTTATATTCTTGTATATAGGAGCAGTATTATAGTAGTTATATTCCAGTATATAGGAGCAGTATTATAGTAGTATATTCCTGTATATTGGAGGGCAGTATTATAGTAGTTATATTCCTGTATATAGGGGGCAGTATTATAGTAGTTATTTCCCTGTATATAGGAGCAGTATTATAGTAGTTATATTCCTATATATAGGGGGCAGTATTATAGTAGTTATATTCCTGTATATAGGAGCAGTATTATAGTAGTTATATCCCTGTATATAGGAGCAGTATTATAGTAGTTATATACCTGTATATAGGAGCAGTATTATAGTAGTTATATTCCTGTATATAGGAGCAGTATTATAGTAGTTATATTCCTGTATATAGGGGCAGTAATATAGTAGTTATATTCCTGTATATAGGAGCAGTATTATAGTAGTTATATTCCTGTATATAGGAGCAGTATTATAGTAGTTATATTCCTGTATATAGGGGGCAGTATTATAGTAGTTATACTGCCACCTATATATAAGACTATAACAGTAGGTATACTCCATAGTGGGCAGTATTATAGCAAGGCTGTATAGCAGAAATTTGGCTCACCTCGCTCCATTGATGACATCACTGAATCGTTATGACGCTGTCTCGCTTTTCTCAAGATTATTGGTTCCTCTCAGAAAATGTCCGCCCCCGCTTTAAGCCAATACTGTGCACGTGGGGCAGTGACAGACAGGACGACCTCGGGGACAGTGCTCTCCCCGCAGACTTTCTCAGGTTTCTGTAAGACTCAGGTTGTAGTTAACCTTGTAGCGTCTGATCCTGCGCTGGGGGTGTACGGCTTTATTATTACTCATGGATCCCGTGTTATGTGCCAGCTCTTATTTCGGTGCTGAAATCCAAATATCTTCCTAACCCCCCAGTGTATATATAGACAATATACTGTGCTGCATATACACTTCCTGCCTTAGAGTAACCTACAATAAATTACTATAGAGGAGCCAGCATATTGCTTCAACAGCTCCACCTGCAGGCCAGATGGAGTAGTGAAGTGCTGCTCTCACTGTGCATGCTTTGCTTGTTAGAATCTATATAGTGTTCTCCAACCTGTGACTCTCCAGCTGGTGCAAAACTATAACTACAGCAGAAGGCTGTCAGAGCATGCTGGGAGTTGTAGTTTTGCAACAGCTAGAGAGTGAAAGGTTGGACACCATAATTCTGTATAATGTGAATTTCACTGCTGCCATTCATCTAAGTATATAGCAATATCTATGTATCTCAGCTTGCACTACCTTTTAACCCACGATTCCTAGCTGAATCAAGGGGTATGTACTTTATAGAGTAGTACACTGTATTTTGTATACAGCTCCTATCCAGATCTGTGTGTCCCCTCCCTGCAGTTATTGATACTTCTCTCTTTACAACAATATAACGCATGACTGCAGGATCTGATCTGACAACCTGTGTGTAGTCTGTTACCGCGGAGACACAAAATTCTGCATCAGAGCTGTATACAAAAAATGTCAGTAAATCTTTTAGCCAAACTTGCTGCTAATTGGGCCCCCAAACTTGGTACTGACATAGATCGTCAAATATTGGGGATACATTATAGGGTTGTTCGTGCCAGACCATATTTTTATTTATATATGTCCAAAAGTAGGTGGCCAGTATGTGTAATAGGGTTATGATGGGTTAGATTTATTAAACCTGGTGTTAAGTGCGACTGCCCCAGTTGCCCCTTGCAACCAATCAGATTCCACCTTAAATTCCTCACAGACTCTTTGAAAAATGATAGGTGGAATCTGATTGGTTGCTACCATAGCAGAGGGATACTGACACAAAGCCACCCTCACCTCCATAGAGGGGACTCGAGTATTTCATGGTCGACCTTTATTTGGAAGGCCGCATGTAATACTCTGTTTCACCAGTAGTGGCCACTACAGGAGTTCTTTATAGTCAGCCAAGCCTGCTTGACTCCAAAAATAGGGACTAAAGGTCTTTCATGACACATATCCTTTACTAACATCTATAACAAGATGGTGGGATGTGTATCATATGACATATTATATACATTACGCTTGCTTTGTGCACCTCCCCCACCCGCCTGATGCTATGATCTGATATTAATATCTATATTTATGTTATATCATTCTATAATCTTCAATAAATTGGCTTCTGTATATGCATGAGAACTGCATCGCGGATGTGTTATTGTGTGTCTGTGTTCACACCATGCGTCTGATATATATAGTTGGATATATATATTGGATATATATCCGTAATAGGTGTACACTCACCTTTGGATGCTGTATTAAAGTTTATATATTATGTGACAAAAGCTTTGCTTTCTACTTGGGCTCCAGTTACCTCCAGAGCTGCATTCTTCTTTCTGTCATCCCCGCTTCTATAATGTATAACTATACTGATGTAAAGAAGACATTGTCCAAAATGCAAATCACACAATACTACAAGATACATAAAGCAGAACACTATATATATATATATATATATATATATATATATATATATATATATATATAATAATATATATATATATATAATCATATATTGGGGTCCTAGTCATATATTGGGGACACTGAGTAAACCTCCACAGTGCAGGCAGGAATGGTAAGTGAAAACCGTAATTTAATAGCAGTGAATAGGTAACGGAGAAGGTATTTCCAGCACAGTACCTGCTCTACCATCTGTCTTCCCTTTAAAGCAGGGGGCACGTTATAAGGCTGAGATGGCACAAAGTTTAAAATGAGCCACCATGGAACACTGAGGGGAGATACCTGTTCAGCTCCCTGGATAACCCATTTAAAAAAATGCAATGCTGTAAGCCCCCCCCCAAATCATATATAATCCACACTCACTATGACCGATCAGTGTCATCTGTTTCATCCCGGCTCTGCATCCATTCAATTACTCCATCTGGGTCATGTGACTTTTAGATTTCAAACTGCTTTCTCCAACTTTTAAATCTATCAATCCCATGATGCATCAGCACAGCATCCCATGGACTTCTAGAGCTGACACCATCCCTGCTGGGGTGACGGTGTAATAATCCTCATCTCTATATACTGTATCTGTAAATACACTAAGAGACTTTAAGTGTACGCTTAGGGGGGCTGAACTGTCCCAAAATCTGTTATAATTAAGTGATGGAAGCTGTAAAATCATCACCATCAATAACTCTGACCCCTGGGGAGAGTGTGTGTGGGACAGATACACATGTCATTTCTAGGGGGTCAGCTTGAGATCACATGACCCAGATTCCAGATAAATGAGTTAATACCATCTGAATCTTATACTGTATACTGGCTGATTCCTGGATGGAGGTGGCTTCCTTCCTGGTGCCCTTCCATGATGATCGTGTGTGTGTGTGTGTGTGTGTGTATGGTGCGGTAGTATACGGTATACATCAGCCCTTGGTGTGTATAATGCTTAGGCAGGTGGCGGTGTCACAGTAACATCCACATGATGCCAGGACACAAGGTCTCCAGCTGAACTTTGCCCATCACACTGCCCCCGCCATCTTGTCTTCTTCCCATAATGCATCCTGGTGCCATCTCCTCCCCAGGTAAGTGACGTGCATGCACCCGGCTGTCCACATGATGGAGAACCTGACCCATCAGGCTAGGCACCTTCTTCCATTGCTCCATGCCCTTGTGTCCAGTGTGGAGAGGGGTCATAGCCAGCTGCCATGTCCTGTGCGATCTGACTCCTTTCTATCACAGCCAGCTGGAACTTTTGCGGCAGTTTGCTTTACAGCAGTTTTTCTGGTTGTCCTTTCCTTGGACGATTTTGACAAGGACAAGCACCATTATATCCGGATATTCTGTGTTATTCACCTCACCTGTCATTGGTTTTAATGTTATGGCCGCTCAGTGTGCAGATATAGGAGAGCAGTGAGGGGTCCCTCCTTAGCTGTATAAATTGTGCATGACACAGCGTGGATGAGGCCGGCTCCTGACGTGGGATGACTCTTCCCGATTTCCCCCGCTCTCATTCTCACTTTAGCATTTTTACCTTCCGCCTCATTGCCCTGTCAGCAAATCCCTCTCATTCTGATCTGTCCCCAGGCACAAAAAAAGCAAGGACTTCAGAGTTACCGTTTATATCCCCCCTCCCCCGCCTGGTATCCCGAGGCTGCGAGATGTAACACTAATGCAGTCTGCCAGCTGCTTTGCTGTGTACAGGATGCCAGGCTGAGCTCTGTGCCGCACACTGGGCAAACTTCACCCATCTCATAGTAAAGAATAACACCGCTCAATCCTGATAATAACCTCACCGCTACAGCCAATACGGTGAAGACATCACAGCAAATACATTCTCCAATACTATGTGTCCCCCCGTGTGAGGTGCAGGCTGCCAAAGGGGAAGAGATGACGTCTCCAGCTGATATTAACCAAGCAGATAATTACTATAATACTGCTCCTATTTACAGGGATATAACTACTATAATACTGCTCCTATATACAGGGATATAACTACTATAATACTGCCCCCTATATACAGGAATATAACTACTATAATACTGCTCCTATATACAGGAATATAACTACTATAATACTGCCCCCTATATACAGGAATATAACTACTATAATACTGCTCCTATATACAGGAATATAACTACTATAATACTGCTCCTATATACAGGAATATAACTACTATAATACTGCTCCTATATACAGGAATATAACTACTATAATACTGCCTCCTATATACAAGAATATAACTACTATAATACTGCTCCCTATATACAGGGATATAACTACTATAATACTGCTCCTATATACAAGAATATAACTACTATAATACTGCTCCTATATACAGGAATATAACTACTATAATACTGCTCCCTATATACAGGAATATAATTACTATAATACTGCTCCTATATACAGGAATATAACTACTATAATACTGCCCCAATATACAGGAATATAACTACTATAATACTGCCCCCTATATACAGGAATATACTACTATAATACTGCTCCTATATACAGGGATATAACTACTATAATACTGCTCCTATATACAGGGATATAACTACTATAATACTGCTCCTATATACAGTAATATAACTACTATAATACTGCTCCTATATACAGGAATATAACTACTATAATACTGCTCCTATATACAGGGATATACTACTATAATACTGCTCCTATATACTCCTATATTCGCCTGGCTAGACGAAGGGAGGAGTCCCGAAATAGCTATCCCAGGTGATGCGCCTGCACCTTCACTGTTCCATCTCCCCTTCCCTGCATATGTTTTCCACGCAATAAATCTATGAAGACTTCAACTGGTGAGTGCTGGACTTTCTCCTATTGCTTGTTATAACTACTATAATACTGCCCCCTATATACAGGGATATAACTACTATAATACTGCTCCTATATACAGGAATATACACTCACCGGCCACTTTATTAGGTACACCTGTCCAACTGCATGTTACCACTTAATTTCTAATCAGCCAATCACATGGCGGCAACTCAGTGCATTTAGGCATGTAGACATGGTCAAGACAATCTCCTGCAGTTCAAACCGAGCACCAGTATGGGGAAGAAAGGTGATGTGAGGCCTTTGAACGTGGCATGGTTGTTGGTGCCAGAAGGGCTGGTCTGAGTATTTCAGAAACTGCTGATCTACTGGAATTTTCACGCACAACCATCTCTAGGGTTTACAGAGAATGGTCCGAAAAAGAAAAAACATCCAGTGAGCGGTCGTTCTGTGGGCGGAAATGCCTTGTTGATGCCAGAGGTCAGAGGAGAATGGGCAGACTGGTTCCAGCTGATAGAAAGGCAACAGTGACTCAAATAGCCAACCGTTACAGCCAAGGTCGGCAGAAGAGCATCTCTGAGCGCACAGTACACAGTATGGGCTACAGCAGCAGAAGACCACACCGGGGGCCACTCCGCTCAGCTAAGAACAGGAAACTGAGGCTACAATTTGCACAAGCTGATCGAAATTGGACAGTAGAAGATTGGAAAAACGTTGCCTGGTCTGATGAGTCTCGATTTCTGCTGCGACATTCGGATGGTAGGGTCAGAATTTGGCGACAACAACATGAAAGCATGGATCCATCCTGCCTTGTATCAGCGGTTCAGGCTGGTGGTGGTGGTGTCATGGTGTGGGGAATATTTTCTTGGCACTCTTTGGGCCCCTTGGTACCAATTGAGCATCGTTGCAACGCCACAGCCTACCTGAGTATTGTTGCTGACCATGTCCATCCCTTTATGACCACAATGGACCCAACATCTGATGGCTACTTTCAGCAGGATAATGCGCCATGTCATAAAGCTAGAATCATCTCAGACTGGTTTCTTGAACATGACAATGAGGTCACTGTACTCCAATGGCCTCCACAGTCACCAGATCTCAATCCAATAGAGCATCTTTGGGATGTGGTGGAACGGGAGATTGGCATCATGGATGTGCAGCCGACAAATCTGCGGCAACTGTGTGATGTCATCATGTCACTATGGACCAAAATCTCTGAGGAAGCTTCCAGCACCTTGTTGTATCTATGCCACCAAGAATTGGGGCAGTTCTGAAGGCAAAAGGGGGTCCGACCCGTTACTAGCATGGTGTACCTAATAAAGTGGCCGCTGAGTGTAACTACTATAATACTGCCCCCTATATACAGGAATATAACTACTATAATACTGCTCCTATATACAGGAATATAACTACTATAATACTGCCCCTATATACAGGAATATAACTACTATAATACTGCCCCCTATATACAGGAATATAACTACTATAATACTGCTCCTATATACAGGAATATAACTACTATAATACTGCCCCTATATACAGGAATATAACTACTATACTGCTCCTATATACAGGGATATAACTACTATAATACTGCTCCTATATACAGGAATATAACTACTATAATACGAACTGGAGAGAATGGAACGGCTGCACATCCCATCCATGGCTGATACTAATGCCGCTAGGCCTATATTAAAAATCAACACCAGAGTGTCTGTATATGAATTGATCAAGCCATATTGCCCCGTGTACCACCGTGCAGGTCCTCTGGTCCACACGGGTCCCTACGCTAACTCCACACCGTGTCGGTCAGCGACCGCCAACCCCGCAAAGCGTGCACGTGCAGGGAAGGGAGGCCATGGAACGGCCCTGCAACCCCAATGTTACAGGACCAGACCCAAAAAGCCCCACCAAAACCCAGCCAGCACCACCGGCGGGGAAGGCTGCCCCCAAACGACACAAGTATGGATATGGTATTACACTTACCGTTGCTGCTCTCACAGAATGGGGAAGACATAGGGTCCAGACATGTGAGCACAGGCATCTCCTGCTAATTTTGGTCATGTGGGTCTTATAAAGGAGTGCGAGGTGTTCATCCCTCCTGTTTTTTCCCATTCTGTTTGCTGCAGCTATGGTGAGTGTAATTCCTTATCCAGACTTGTGCTGCTTGGGGGCGACCTTCTCCGCCGGCGGTGCTGGCCGGGTTCTGGTGTGGTGTTTTTGGGTCTGGTCCTGTGGCATGGGGGTCGCAGGGCCGTCCCATGGCCCCCGTTCCCTGACTGTGCACGCCTGCGGGGTTGGTGGCCACTGACTGGCATGGTGTGGACTTAGTGTAGGGACCCATGTGTATCAGATACCTGCACGAGGTACATGGGGCAGTATGGCTTGATCAATTCATACTCAAAATTCTGATGTGTTTTTTATTTAGCCTAGGGGCACTAGTATCAGCCATAGGTGTGAGGTGCAGCACTCTGTTTCTTCCCTGAACCGCATAACTACTATAATACTGCTCCTATATACAGGAATATACTACTATAATACTACTCCTATATACAGGGATATAACTACTATAATACTGCCCCTATATACAGGAATATAACTACTATAATACTGCTCCTATATACAGGAATATACTACTATAATACTGCCCCCTATATACAGGAATATAACTACTATAATACTGCCTCCTACCTGTGAGGACGTGTGTTGGTAGCTCTCCTGCATTGCTCTCATGCCTGGAGAAAGCCCAGGGCGGGGCCACCCTGGGTGGGGAAGCTCCCCAAGCGAGGCCCAGGCTCCAAGGCCTACACTGGGAGACAACTCCCATCATTCTACAGTGGATGAAAATCCCAGAGTGTCCAGTAAGCAAAGCAGCAATGTGAATGTAAGCAGCAAAAGTACAGTAAAGAAAGATTTGAAGATGGAAGTCAGTAAGACAACCAAAGAAACAGCAGCAGCAGCAGGAAGCCCCAAGTCAAGCCAGCAAGGTGAACTCATGGTGAGACAAGCAGCAGGTGCACAGCCCCCCACACCTGCACCCAGACAGAAGAGGACATCTCTGGAGAGACAGACCCTGCAGGAGAACATCAGGCAGCAGGTGATGGTCTCCAGGATGGTGGGTCATGGCAAGACCAGATCTGCAGCGAAGCTGGAACCAGGTGACTGCAAACAGCCTGAGAGACCACAGAGGCCTACACCAGAGGAGAAGCCAGAGAGACCAGCAGCACCAACAGAGAAGGAGGCAAAGAGAGCACCTGAGCTGCAGATGGCCGAGGAGATCCCAGGTCTGGTAAGGAGGATGGGGGAGCTTAAACACCATAAACAAATGCTGCAGTTACAAATAGACTGTATTTACAACCTTAAAACTGTCAACCCTGAGAGTAACACCCTGTATGATGCTAAGCTGCACTCCCTGAGCGTTGAGCTGGCTGAGGTGGTGAGGGAGATGGACTGTGTCCTGGAGAGGATGGGGCCTCTGGCTGAGACTTACCACAACCAGGAACGCTTTGCTGCCCAAGCACAGACTGTATCATCCCAGTCCAGACCCTCAGACGCTGCGTCTATGTCCCAGCGAGGGCCCCGTGTCATCCTGCAGGCCCCAAGCTTTGTGTTCCAGGAGGGCAAGAAACACCAGCAGGGACAACAGCCAAAAACATCTCCGGCTGTCCCTGAGCAACAAACTATCCCTCAGACTGCACATGCACTACAAGTCCCAGCCAACACTGCACGGCAGCAGGACAGTTTAGAGTCATTGGTGTGTGAGACTATGGATAGTAATGGTGATCATGCTGTGTCTGACCCTCAGGCAGCAGCACATGGACTACAAGTTCCAGGAGTAACAGCAAAGGCACTACAAGTCCCAGCCAACACTGCACAGCAGCAGGATAATGGGGAGTCATCTGTGTGTAAGACTGTGGACAGTGATGGAGGTCATGGTTTACCTTTCCCTCAAACAGCAGCACGTGGACTACAATTCCCAGTAATAACAGCATTGGCACCACAAGTCCCAGCCAGCAGTGACAGTGGACAGTCATCTGGGTGTCAGACTGTGGACAGTAGTGGTGGTCATGGTGTACCTGAGGTGTCAGGGGTTGGAGGGGATACGCAGTCTGTGTGGGACATGGAACCATCTGATGATGCCATGGTTGATGGGGTGGTGGAGATAGAAAATAATGTTGCATGTGATTTCCCCCCATTACCCCCACAGGTTGAGGCTGCCCCTTCTAGTACCGATCCTCACCCTAAACCCCCTGAGAGTGCCCCCCGTCAGGAACCTCCCAGAAACGCCTGGAGTCGGGGTGCTCCATCATTCACCCCCAGTGCCCATTATACCGGCCAGGCGTTTAAGAGGAGGAACGTGGTGAGGTTTAAGCATAAGGGCAACAAAGAAGACCTCCCTGCCAGGAGACTAGTGATCCGGGAGCTCCTGTGCCACCAGATGGGGTTTACACCAGCCGACATCCTGGCCGTAATAAACCTTCCAGACAGACAGGGCTATGACGTTAGCTTTAAGCTTATGTCCAGTCTGGATCGGTTTTGGGCGCAGTTTCCCAGGTTTAGGGACACAGAGGGCTGGAATAAGTTCATTCTCATTCCCATTTCTAAGCCTGATACCGCTACTGTAAATATAATCTTCTGGAATGAGTCTGTTCCCCCCCAGGATATAGTGGTATGGCTCAGGAGACACTGTGACCTCATGTCTGACCTCACCAAAGCCCGTGATGATGATGGTATCTGGACAGGCGGGTGGAGGGCACTGGTAAAGCTGCGCCAGCACAATAACATCACGCTGCATCTCCCCAATTCCTTCTTCATTGGGAGAGAGAAGGGGGTCTGTTTCTATCCTGGGCAACCTAGGAAATGCTTCAAGTGTGGTAAACTGGGTCATGTGGCGAGTGTGTGCACGGTGCTGAGGTGCAACCTGTGTGGGGAGGTTGGCCATGTCAGTTCCATCTGCAAGAACATCCGCTGTAACCTATGTGGTAGGATCGGCCACCCGCACAGGGAATGCCCAGATGCCTGGCACAATATATGTGGAGATCTCCCTGACCAGGACTTGCTGGCGGCGGCAGACGTCTTAGAGGAGGAGGCTCTAATATCAGGGACAATACTGACCAGACAGGAGGTCCAGCAGGGGTCCGACAATTTAACACCAGGTCCATCATCAGAGGGGGTGCAAGCACACACAGCAGGGGTACAGAGATGCACAGAGGGGGTGCAAGCACACACAGAGGGGGTACAGAGACACACGGAGGGGGTGCAAGCACACACAGCAGGGGTACAGAGATGCACAGAGGGGGTGCAGGGACACACACAGGCCACCTCAGACCAGCAGCAGCCACAAGTAGTCTCCTCTATGTCACCGTCTGTTTTTGAGGAAATAAAGAGTAACAAGAGGAAGAAAAAAGACCCGTCCACCCGCAAACCTGAGGAGAGTCCCAGTGCAGGCCAGAGGGCAAAGAAACAGGTCTCTAGCGGTGATGGAGTCATGGTCTTATCTAATAGATATGATGTCCTCTCAGAATCAGATGGTGACTACGAGAAAGAGCTAGAAAGGATTGATAAAGAGTGTGAAGAGGACACAGGGCTCCCCCGCACAAAAAAGAAAACCCCCACTATAGAGACTCCGACACATTCAGACATGGAGACTGGAGGTAGAGACAGCGACTCTGACATGTGATGATGGCAGTCACGTATATGGTCTTCTTCTATTGTCTTCTCATGGCTGGGTTCTCGTTAAACATCATCTCCAGTAATGCCAACAGTATAAAAGTAAGAAGGACGAGACATGCAGTATACGACCATCTGAGACACCTGAATGCTGATGTCATCTTCTTACAGGAGACACGTCTGACGTCATCTGGACTGTTGTCTGAGGCGCAGAGAGATTGGACGTCTGGTCCGTCCTTTTGGTCACTGGCTGTAGAGCCTTATGCTGGAGTAGCCATATTGTTTAACACCACTGACGTGACTGTACATAGGATGACTGAGGTTGTTATGGGGAGGTGTCTGGTCCTTGAGGTCACTGTCCACGGCAGACGGCTGAGGTTTATTAACATCTATGGCCCACAGACAGTGACTGAAAGGATCCATGTCCTTAATGAGGTGAAGCCATACCTATTTACCTCTATTCCTGTTGTATTAGCTGGAGACTTTAATGTTGCCCGGTCATCAGGTGACAGGTCCTCCGGCAGAGCTGTGGTCAGGGACTCTACAGTCCTTAATAACATCATTTTGCAGGCTGGTCTGAGTGATGTCTTTACACAGGGTGGAAGGAGGCCGAAATTTACATACTGCTGTGGTGACAGGAGGAGTAGAATAGATCTGGCGTTTGTGAATCCCACGGAAACTGTTAGTGGGATAAATGAGAAAGCCGTCCCATACTCCGACCACCTGGCCTTGTGTTTCTGTCTGGGAGTCGCCAAACGTCCAGATCTTGGTAGGGGGTTATGGAAACTTAATTCCAGCCTCCTGGATGATGTTTATGTCCAGAATTGTATTCACTCCCTCCTCCAGAACCAACTTGAGAGAGTGGACTTCTATGACAGTATGGCTGACTGGTGGGAGGATGTCAGGGAGGAGATCGGCTCCCTCTTGAGGAAACTGTCTATTAAAAGAGGGAAGAGTAAGTATGGCCAGTATCTAAGACTGCGTAAAGAATTGGAGTCACTCTATTCGGCGGGAGGGGATGACCAACAAAGGATTGACCGGCTGAAATCTGAGATGAGGCAGTATCAGTATAGCAGGTATACCTCCCTGGTGGTTGAACGGGATTATGGGTCCTTAGGGTCTCCTGATCCCTTCGAGAGTTGCCGGGAGCGTGTGGCAAAGAAATCTGTCAGCGGTCTCACTGACTCCCAGGGTGTTTTGCAGGAATCGCGGGAGGGTATCTTAGGGGTCGTGAGATCTTACTATACTGACTTGTTTCAGAGGAAGGCTTTGGATAAAGAAAAAGTGACCCAATTCTTGGAGGCAACTCCAGTGCCTGATACTAATGATTTGGACTTTTCTCCTTTGACAGCAGAATTATCGGTGGAGGAGGTCAAAGAGGCCATTGATAAGTTACATCTGAAGAAGGCACCAGGTCCAGATGGTATTACAGCTGAATTTTATAAGAAATTCAGAGACCTCTTGGCTCCAATCCTCGTGGATGTATATAGGAATTGTCTAGAAAATCACCTGATGCCTCCATCCATGAGGGTTTCATCGCTAATTCTGCTGTCTAAAGGTAAAGACCCTAGCGACATCAAGAACTGGAGGCCAATTGCCCTCTTGAATGTCGACAGGAAAATTCTGGCAAAAATTCTGTTTTCTAGATTAGTTTGTTTGTCCCCGGCACTGTTGGCAGGCTGTCAGTATGGCACGGTAAAAGGGCGGAACATCTCTGGAGCGGTGCTCTCCATCAGGGAGATGTTTGAGAGATGTAAAGCCCTTGGGTGTGGGAGATATGTTGTTGGTCTTGACCAGGCTAAAGCCTTTGACAGAGTTGATCATGCGTATCTATGGGCCACTTTATCAAAGTACGGTATTCCGGGACAATTCATAGATTGGCTGAGAACTTTGTACTGTGAGGCTGAGAGCTTTCCTCTGATCAATGGTTGGCAGGGTGGCACGTTCAGGGTTGAGGCAGGGGTGCGACAAGGTTGCCCACTGAGTCCACTGCTGTATGTGTTTGCTATCGATCCGTTCCTGAGATCGCTGCAGCGGTGTGGTTTTCAGGGGGTACCAGTCCCCCATTGCTTGCCCCTGGATGTTGTTGCCTACGCGGATGATGTGACTGTAGTGATATCTGAGCCTCGTGAGGTGGAGATGTTGTCTGCAGCCATCAGAAGCTACTCGGAGGCCTCAGGGTCTCTGGTCAACCTTGAGAAGAGTCAAGCTTTCTGGACATTGAGTACAGACCCAGATTTTGATCTGCCGCAGTTTGCCAAGGCCTCCACCCATATTAAGATCCTTGGGGTTAAATTTGGGAGGGACGATAATTCCAGGTTAAATTGGGAAGAGAAGTTGGAAGCCGGAAATGTAAAGGTTCAGCGGTGGAAGAACTGGAGGCTGACCTATAGAGAGCGGATCTCAATGTTGAAGACTTACCTGGTCCCCGTCTTCTTGTACGTCTCTGTTGTCTTTCCTTTGCCAGAATCTTTCTCGGCTAGGCTCTTTAGCCTGTTCTTCCAGCTCTTATGGGGGAACAGGTTGAACCCAGTAAAAAGAGGGATAACTTACCTGCAGAGGAAAGAGGGTGGGCTAGATATGTTAAATCCAAGGGTGTTCTTTGACTCCATGTTTCTTAAAGTTAATTTTGGTTGCCTGGACTCAAATAACAGTCCTCTGTGGGTGAATAGTATCAGGGACTGGATATTGCCTTTTGCAGAACCTTGGATGCGAGGCGGCAGTCTCAAGAGGGGGAGATTGACTCCTGGACACCTTCCCCAGTATCTGGAGTATGGAATACGATGTCTCAAGAAATGGGGTATAGATAAGTGTTTCATTGAGAGTAAAACCAGGAGAGATCTATACTCCAGAGTGTGTAAGACCTTCTACAGTGTACAGCCTGTACTTAGAGACTGTCCAACTACCATCTTGCAGGACAGTCTGCGGCTTCTCAATGGTCCGCGGCTCCCCCCTAAGTTCTGGGATATCTCCTGGCTGTCATTACAGGGGAAGCTTTTTGTTAGGGGAAATCTAAAGTTCCTCAGTGTGTCAGATCGCATGTGTCCCTTGGGTTGTCAGCAGGAGGAGACTATGGATCACTTCATCTCAGAGTGTTGGGGTGGACGGAAAATCTGGTGTGACATATCAGCCAAACTAAGGATCCCCACATTACAGTCCCTGAAATACCCAGAAATCATCTATGGGGTCACATCTAATGGGTATAATATCAACCGGGGGACCCTGTATCTGATCATCTCTGTGACAAAATATTACCACTGGCACACAAGAACGCGAGTCTCCATACATAGTGAGACATTCAATCACAGCAAAGCCATATCCCTCATTATGTCAGAGCTCAGGTGGATCCAAGCACTAGAGGTCAGGAAAAAAGGGGAGAACATCAAATTATGGAGGAACGTCCATCTCGACTAATGTATTGTATTGTATTGTATTGTATATTGTATATTGTCATGGAGGCTATTATTTATTTATTTACTTTTATTTCTTTTCCCCTTTAGTTAAAATGGACTTAAGTTACAATTAGTATAAATTTATTTTCCTTTGCAAAAGTATAAGTTATACTGTATGATTATTTTTTATTTATTTATTCTGATGGAAAAGTAGTTCTGTATTTATGTTTGTTTTATACCAATAAAAATTGCCTCCTATATACAGGAATATAACTACTATAATACTGCTCCCTATATACAGGAATATAACTACTATAATACTACTTCTATGTACAGGAATATAACTACTATAATACTGCTCCTATATACAGGAATATAACTACTATAATACTGTCCCCTATATACAGGAATATAACTACTATAATACTGCTCCTATATACAGGGATATAACTACTATAATACTGCTCCCTATATACAGTAATATACTACTATAATACTGCTCCTATATACAGGAATATAACTACTATAAACACGAACTGGAGAGAGTGGAACGGCTGCACATCCCATCTATGGCTGATACTAATGCCGCCAGGCCTATATTAAAAATCAACACCAGAGTGTGTGTATATGAATTGATCAAGCCATATTGCCCCGTGTACCACCGCGCAGGTCCTCTGGTCCACACGGGTCCCTACGCTAACTCCACACCGTGTCGGTCAGCGACCGCCAACCCCGCAAAGCGTGCACATGCAGGGAGGGGAGGCCATGGAACGGCCCTGCAACCCCAATGTCACAGGACCGGGGATTGTGGTCGCTGACCGGCACAGTGATGATGTTTTTTGGTTAGGGACTCGTGTATCAGAAGACCTGCACGTGGTTCATGAGGCAATATGGTTTGGCCAAATTATATACTAACTTCTGATGTTGGTTTTAAATGTAGCTGAATAAGCTTTCGTGTCAGCCATGGGTGCGATGTGCAGCCATTTCTGTCTTTTTGGCTTGTGCATATTTTATGTATTCTGTCCCTTTTTTCATTGTGGCTAGCATTCGTGCTTTGTAAGACCCATGTGATCCAAATTAGCAGGAAGCACCTGTGTACATAAGGGGGAGGATCTCCTAGTATTCTCCCATTCTACCTGCAGAGGAATGGAGAGAGGTAAGAGCTTGTTCACACTTGTGTTGCTTGGCGTCCACTTTTTCCGCCGGTGGCGCCTGCGGGGTTTGGGGTGCCCTTTTGGGTCTGGTCCTGTGACAATGGGGTTGCAGGGCCATTCCGTGGCCCCTCTTCTCTGCTTGCGCACGTTTTGTGGGGATTGTGGTCGCTGACCGGCACAGTGATGATGTTTGGTTAGGGACTCATGTGTATCAGAAGACTTGCACGTGGTACATGAGGCAATATGGTTTGGCCAAATTATATACTAACTTCTGATGTTGGTTTTAAATGTAGCTGAACAAGCTTTCGTGTCAGCCATGGGTGCGATGTGCAGCCATTTCTGTCTTTTTGGCTTGTGCATATAACTACTATAATACTGCTCCCTATATACAGTAATATACTACTATAATACTGCTCCTATATACAGGAATATAACTGCTATAATACTGCCTCCTATATACAGGGATATAACTACTATAATACTGCCCCTATATACAGTAATATACTACTATAATACTGCTCCTATATACAGGAATATAACTACTATAATACTGCTCCTATATACAGGAATATAACTACTATAATACTGCTCCTATATACAGGAATATAACTACTATAATACTGCTCCTATATACAGGTATATATTACTATAATACTGCCCCTATATACAGGGATATATTACTATAATACTGCTCCTATATACAGGAATATAACTACTATAATACTGCTCCTATATACAGGGATATAACTACTATAATACTGCTCCTATATACAGGAATATAACTACTATAATACTGCTCCTATATACAGGGATATAACTACTATAATACTGCTCCTATATACAGGAATATAACTACTATAATCTCAAAAGGCAGATAGCAGTCGGCACCACAAACATACAGCAGTAGTCAGGACAGAGGTGAGATAATAAATCCACCGGGGTGCTCCGTATAGAAAAAGACAAATGCAATAGCAAATGGAAAAAACAGATCCGGGCACTCACCGGCAAGGTAGGATTTCTTTATTCAGCCACTATGTTCAGCGGGGAAGGGAGGACAGGTGGAGGTGCGGGCGCCCGCACCTCCACCTGTCCTCCCTTCCCCGCTGAACATAGTGGCTGAATAAAGAAATCCTACCTTGCCGGTGAGTGCCCGGATCTGTTTTTTCCATTTGCTATAACTACTATAATACTGCTCCTATATACAGGGATATATTACTATAATACTGCCCCCTGTGTATGTTAGGAGCACTTGGCCATGTCTCTGTATTAGATGTAGTGGTGAGGGTGATGCCAGGCTGTATATTGATGCCCTCTGTACACCCGCTATCCCTCCTCTCCCCGGCTCTGCCCTACATATGCTTCGTCCTCCATGCCTCATCTCCTCTGGTGGTGACTGATACCGCAAGTAATTTCAGCTGAATGGATGTTGAGACCAGGAGGTTAATACTCTCAGCTGGCGGTATTAATGCTGACACATTGCCATCCTCCGCCGGGCACCATGCCACCCCAAGTCTCCTTGTATGATTGTTCTGGTTGATCCACGTCTGACCCCTTTGACCTCCATGTGAGGCTGAGGGCTACAAGCTGCTACCAGATCGCCCATTAACTTTATGGTCCGAGTCCGGATGAGGTGGCGGTGGCAGCATTGTCCCTGCGCCCGCGTATTATGTGATTCCAGATGGCATTTATATTAATAGATATAAAATATTCCGGCTGGCGCCCGGCACCCGGGGCACGGAACCTATTAATCAGCTTATCCAACTCACTGGCGACTCCGAGAATATTCAATCACCTTAACACTTCCCCGGCCAATGGGTTCAGAGGGAGCGGTGCCCGCGGCGTCCGAGCCCGACCCCTGCGCCCAAGCTGCCACCCCAGTTACCACCACGGTATGCAGGGTAATGACAGTCACCTGTGCATATATATATAGTGTAATGGCGGTCACCTGTGTATATATAGTGTAATGGCGGTCACCTGTGTATATATAGTGTAATGGCGGTCACCTGTATATAGTGTAATGGCGGTCACCTGTGTATATATATATAGTGTAATGGCGGTCACCTGTGTATATATATATATATAGTGTAATGGCGGTCACCTGTGTATATATATATATAGTGTAATGGCGGTCACCTGTATATAGTGTAATGGCGGTCACCTGTGTATATATATATAGTGTAATGGCGGTCACCTGTGTATATATATATATATATAGTGTAATGGCGGTCACCTGTGTATATATATATATAGTGTAATGGCGGTCACCTGTGTATATATATATAGTGCAATGGCGGTCACCTGTGTATATATAGTGTAATGACAGTCACCTGTGCATATATATATAGTGCAATGGCGGTCACCTGTGTATATATAGTGTAATGGCGGTCACCTGTATATATAGTGTAATGGCGGTCACCTGTGTATATATATAGTGCAATGGCGGTCACCTGTGTATATATATAGTGTAATGGCGGTCACCTGTGTATATATATATATATATATATAGTGTAATGGTGGTCACCTGTGTGTATATATAGTGCAATGGCGGTCACCTGTGTATATATATAGTGTAATGGCGGTCACCTGTGTATATATATAGTGTAATGGCGGTCACCTGTGTACATATATAGTGCAATGGCGGTCACCTGTGTACATATATAGTGCAATGGCAGTCAGCTGTGTATATATAGTGTAATGGCGGTCACCTGTGTGTATATATAGTGTAATGGCGGTTACCTGTATATATTGTGTAATGGCGGTCACTTGTGTGTGTGTGTGTGTATATATATATAGTTTTATATATATATAGTGTAATGGCGGTCACCTGTGTGTGTATATGTGTGTGTGTGTATGTATGTATATATATATATATATATATATATATATATAGTGTAATGGCGGTCACCTGTATATATAGTGTAATGGCGGTCACCTGTATACAGTGTTATGGCGGTCACCTGTATAAATAGTGTAATGGCGGTCACATATATATAGTGTAATGGCGGTCACCGGTATATATAGTGTAATGGCGGTCACCGGTATATATAGTGTAATGGCGGTCACATATATATAGTGTAATGGCGGTCACCTGTATAAATAGTGTAATGGCGGTCACCTGTATAAATAGTGTAATGGCGGTCACATATATATAGTGTAATGGCGGTCACCGGTATATATAGTGTAATGGCGGTCACCGGTATATATAGTGTAATGGCGGTCACATATATATAGTGTAATGGCGGTCACCTGTATAAATAGTGTAATGGCGGTCACCGGTATATATAGTGTAATGGCGGTCACCTGTATATATAGTGTAATGGCGGTCACCTGTATAAATAGTGTAATGGCGGTCACCGGTATATATAGTGTAATGGCGGTCACCTGTATAAATAGTGTAATGGCGGTCACCTGTATAAATAGTGTAATGGCGGTCACCTGTATAAATAGTGTAATGGCGGTCACATATATATAGTGTAATGGCGGTCACCGGTATATATAGTGTAATGGCGGTCACCTGTATAAATAGTGTAATGGCGGTCACCGGTATATATAGTGTAATGGCGGTCACCTGTATATATAGTGTAATGGCGGTCACCTGTATACAGTGCTATGGCGGTTTTCCTCGCTATGTTGATGTTCCCTCTTCTCATCTCCATATGACAGCGATGACTCCTCCGGTAACAAGCTGCTCTGTACGGCCTGGGACGTGCGGGATTTGCGAGAAGGAGACGTTTCCAAACAGGCTGGAGAAGAGGAGTCGCTGACTAAGGCCAGCCTCCACCATACAGGCTCCCCGGTGCGAGTACAGCGAGGGAAGAACACCGCCACCTGCTCACACGGGACTAATAACTCCGACTATGAGCTGTCCCTGGACCTCAAGAACAAGCAGGTAGGAACTGCCTATGGACTGTGGTCAGGGGGTCTATTACAAGAGAAAAATACTGCCCGTCTCTAAATTCACCTAGTAATACTGCCATACAGTGCTGACATAGGCATACTGCTATATAGTGCTCACATAGTCATACTGCCATATAGTGCTCATATAATAATACAGCCATATAGTGTCTACATAATCCTACTGCCATATAGTGTCTGCATAATCATACTGCCATATAGTGCTCACATAGTCATACTGCCATATAGTGCTCATATAATAATACAGCCATATAGTGTCTACATAATCATACTGCCATATAGTGCTCACATAGTCATACTGCCATATAGTGCTCACATAGTCATACTGCTATATTGTGCTCACACAGTCATACTGCCATATAGTGCTCACATAGTCATACTGCTATATTGTGCTCACACAGTCATACTGCCATATAGTGTCTACTTAATCATAACATATAGTAAGCAGTTGTGTGCCATGAAGGGTGAATAAACAGCCATGTAACATAGAGTACTTATATAATAGTGCATAGTATGCCTTTATAATACTGCTATATAGTGGGGTGGGACCCCCGACATGCAGCAGTGTGATGGGAGCCTGGGGTCAGGTCTGTGTATCAGGTATTTTTTCAGCTGGAATAAATAAGTGCACAGAGCTGGGGGCTGCTGCATACACTGCTCTGTGTTACTGCCGGGCGTCGGGGGGGGGGTGTGACCGTGCGCGCCGTGTTACGGTTCCTGCCCCCAGTAATGAGATTTATTTTCATCCTGAACCTCCAGCCCTTTACTTATTACTGAGCAGAATGTGCAGATCCATAGTTCCCCGCTCCCATAGACACCTGTGCTCATAATACTGGCCTACTGAGCCCCCATATTATATTACTGACAGGGCCCCCATACAGTAATCGTAACGTGACAGAGCCCCCATATAGTAATCGGAACAGGACAGAGCCCCCATATAGTAATAGTAACAGGACAGAGCCCCCATATAGTAATAGTAACAGGACAGAGCCCCCATATAGTAATAGGAACAGGACAGAGCCCCTATATAGTAATAGGAACGGGACAGAGCCCCCATATAGTAATAGTAACAGGACAGAGCCCCCATACAGTAATCGTAACGTGACAGAGCCCCCATATAGTAATCGGAACAGGACAGAGCCCCCATATAGTAATAGTAACAGGACAGAGCCCCCATATAGTAATAGGAACATGACAGAGCCCCCATATAGTAATAGGAACATGACAGAGCCCCCATATAGTAATAGGAACAGGACAGAGCCCCCATATAGTAATAGTAACAGGACAGAGCCCCCATATAGTAATAGGAACATGACAGAGCCCCCATATAGTAATAGGAACATGACAGAGCCCCCATATAGTAATAGGAACAGGACAGAGCCCCCATATAGTAATAGGAACAGGACAGAGCCCCCATATAGTAATAGTAACAGGACAGAGCCCCCATATAGTAATAGGACCATGACAGAGCCCCCATATAGTAATAGTAACAGGACAGAGCCCCTATATAGTAATAGGAACAGGACAGAGCCCCCATATAGTAATAGGAACATGACAGAGCCCCCATATAGTAATAGTAACAGGACAGAGCCCCCATATAGTAATAGGAACAGGACAGAGCCCCCATATAGTAATAGGAACAGGACAGAGCCCCCATATAGTAATAGGAACATGACAGAGCCCCCATATAGTAATAGTAACATGACAGAGCCCCCATATAGTAATCGTAACAGGACAGAGCCCCCATATAGTAATCGTAACAGGACAGAGCCCCCATATAGTAATAGTAACAGGACAGAGCCCCCATATAGTAACAGGACAGAGCCCCCATATAGTAATAGTAACAGGACAGAGCCCCCATATAGTAACAGGACAGAGCCCCCATATAGTAATAGTAACAGGACAGAGCTCCCATATAGTAATAGGAACATGACAGAGCCCCCATATAGTAATAGTAACAGGACAGAGCCCCCATATAGTAATCGTAACAGGACAGAGCCCCCATATAGTAATAGTAACAGGACAGAGCCCCCATATAGTAATAGGAACAGGACAGAGCCCCCATATAGTAATAGGAACATGACAGAGCCCCCATATAGTAACAGGACAGAGCCCCCATATAGTAATAGTAACAGGACAGAGCCCCCATATAGTAATAGTAACAGGACAGAGCCCCCATATAGTAATAGGAACAGGACAGAGCCCCCATATAGTAATAGTAACAGGACAGAGCCCCCATATAGTAACAGGACAGAGCCCCCATATAGTAATCGTAACAGGACAGAGCCCCCATATAGTAATTGGAACATGATAAAAACCCCATATTTCTAACAGCCCCCATAACAGTGACAGCCAAAAATCTCCCATAACAGTGACCTCTACAGTGCCCCCATAACAGTGACAGCTAAAAATCTCCCATAACAGTGACCTCTACAGTGCCCCCATAACAGTGACAGCCACAGAGCCCCCATAACAGTGACAGCCACAGAGCCCCCATAACAGTGACAGCCACAGTGCCCCCATAACAGTGACCTCCACAGTGCCCCCATAACAGTGACCTCCACAGTGCCCCCATAACAGTGACCTCCACAGTGCCCCCATAACAGTGACCTCTACAGTGCCCCCATAACAGTGACAGCCACAGAGCCCCCATAACAGTGACATCCACAGAGCCCCCATAACAGTGACAGCCACAGTGCCCCCATAACAGTGACCTCCACAGTGCCCCCATAACAGTGACCTCCACAGTGCCCCCATAACAGTGACCTCCACAGTGCCCCCATAACAGTGACCTCCACAGTGCCCCCATATCAGTGACATCCACAGTGCCCCCATAACAGTGACATCCCCAGTGCCCCCATAACAGGGACATCCACAGACCCCCCCATAACAGTGACATCCACTGTGCCCCCATAACAGTGACATCCACAGTGCCCCCATATCAGTGACATCCACAGTGCCCCCATAACAGTGACCTCCACAGTGCCCCCATAACAGTGACATCCACAGTGCCCCCATAACAGTGACATCCACAGTGCCTGACGCTTTTCAGTATCCCATAATTTTTTTTCTCCTGTGTTATAACATTTGTGTCTTTTCCAGATTGAGATGCTTGAGCACAAGTATGGGGGGCACCTAGTGTCCCGCCGGGCGGCCTGCACCATCCAGACAGCGTTCCGGCAGTACCAGCTCAGCAAGAACTTTGAAAAGATCCGAGACTCCTTGCTACAGAGTCGCCTCCCCCGACGCATTTCCCTGCGCAAGGTCCGCGTCCATAACCAGGAGGCCTTCCCTTCTGCCGAGAAGGCTCTGCTGGAAAGCTACAACCTGATGGGCATCCCCCTGGTGAGGTCACCCTCCCTCCCGGCCACCATTAGCGGGGCCTTAACCGAGCTGGAGGACTCCTTTACCGAACAGGTCCAGTCTCTTGCCAAATCTATAGACGACGCCCTGAGCACCTGGAGTCTGAAGACCATGTGTGCCTTCCCCGAGGCGGGCTCCTACCAGATCCGAGAGACCTTCATGCAGCAGAACCCCGAGCTGGAGCCGCCCAAACTAGAAGAAGGAGAGAGCGAGGACGGCCAGCTGGGCACTCTACCCAAGAGCAGTAGCACTCTAATGATGGCCTTCCGTGATGTCACTGTTCAGATAGACAATAATAACATCTCCGTCTCTTCCTCCACCTCCCTCTCCATGTCCAACTGCTTGGCCGGGACTCAGAACACTAAACCGGAGGAGGAGAGGCTCATCGGAGAAGCCACCTTGGAGCCTCCTTCTCAAGAAACCTCCACCCATGAGGTCCATCTTGTACAGAACTCCTTCCCGGAGGTCAATGGGGACGGGGTTGGGAAGGAGTTGGTTGGACCTGTTCCTGCCGAGACTGAACCTACCGACCTGTCGGAGCAGCTGAGCAGCAGTAGCACCTCCACCTCTGCTAAGTCCGTATCCGAGGTGTCTTCTAAGGAGGCCTTACAAGCCATGATCCTCAGCCTTCCCCGGTACTATTGTGAGAACCCCGCCAGCTGCCGATCGCCAACTCTCTCCACTGATACCATGAGGAAGAGACTCTACCGCATCGGGCTCAACCTGTTCAACATGTGAGCAGGGGCAAAGGGTTACCGGTTCAAATAAGCGCTAATTCAGTAGGCTCTTCATTGGTGTTGAGCGCACTTGCCGAAGTGTTCGGGTTCTGCAACGTTCTCCGAACCCAGACACTCGGCATTTGACTCCCCATGGCTGGAGAGGTTGGATGCCACACTAAGACTGCCAGGAAAACGTGGATACGACCTATGGCTCTATGTTTTCCAGGACGGACTCCCTTAGGAAGCATCCAACATCTCCAGCCGCAGGGAGTCAAAGGTCGAGCGTTCAGGGCGGGAGAACATTGCCAAACCCGAATAGTTCCTCAAGTGCGCTGAACGCTAGTCTTGATGTTCTTCTTAGAGGGCTTTGCACATAGGCGTCCATTGCAATTCAGGCTCAAAGATGAAACAGTGACTTGTTGAAAATGGAATTCCCCTCTAAGTTTTATGTAAATTAGGTAATTAAAGGGGTAGTTTTCAGATGTCACAAACATGAAGGTCTATATTCTTCAACCACTAGAGGACATTACTGAATATGATAGACACTCATAAGGTCAGACAGTGTCTTTTTTACCAAAGTGCAACTTCCCTTTAAATTGTGTAAAATGTATGTAAATTAGGTAATTAAAGGGAAATTCTTCCCGGGTAACATCAGTGAACGGCCATTTTCAGGGTATTACTCAAAGATGTCCATCATAATTTAGAAACACTCCGGGTCCAATACTGTGAAGGAACTCCCCTTTATATTGTATGCAAATGATATGCAAATGAGACAATTAAAGGGTGAAATCCTAAGATGTAAAATGACTGAACTTCCATATTCTTCATCCTTTACAGGACATGACACCTACACACAAATAGTATCTGATTGATACGCGGAATCCCCTTCCCCTTTAAATTTATGCAAAGTTTATGTAAATGAGACAATTACCGGGGACTCTTAAGCTGTCACATTGGCGAACGTCCATGTTCCTCAGTCTATAGAGCCTCACTCATTGAGGCAATTAAAGGGGAAACCTTGAGATGTCATGTCGGTGGTTTATGTTCTTGGAGATGTTCACTGTGTTCTAGCACCATTGAAATGAATGTAGTAAAGGTGGAGTGCCCCTTTAAGTGAAGTCACGTCTGCCAGTAACTTGCAGCTTCTTTTTCTCTTTCCTGCAGCAATCCGGATAAGGGCACCCAGTTCCTGATCTCCCGGGGGTTCATCCCGGATACCCCCATCGGGGTGGCACATTTCCTGCTGCAGAGGAAAGGCCTGAGCCGCCAGATGATCGGAGAATTCCTGGGAAACAGCAAGAAGCAATTCAACCGCGACGTCCTGGAGTGAGTGCCGAGAGCGCCAGTCCGTGCTACATCTCATCCTAGCCAGGAGCCGGGGAAAGCTGGGTGGCGGGATCACAGCAGAGCATCGATCACAGGATATACAGCGGCTCTATCGACCGCCCCTCCCCCACCTTACACAACACAATCCCCGCTCCTCACCTGAGCTATGAAACTAGGTCATTCTGCTGTTCAACACAAATTACACGCTCCAAGCCCTCGCATGAGGCGGCGGATGCTTCACGGTCAGGAACGTCGCCCCGTTACACGGTGCCAGATGGGGGGGGCGGATTGTTACTCTTTATCTAAGAACAAAATTATGAATAGAATGACAACTGCAGTAACTACTGACACTCCTATATGAAGCAGGGAGAGTATAATGAGCCCTGTTCATCCTGATCTTCCTGATTCATCTCTGACGTGTCAGTGACTAAATCCTATATGTGTGGCCCTACCCATGGTGAATAGTTCCCACCAGCTTTCCCAGAGTCCTGCAAGATATAGTTATAGCAGTGCTAGGAAAGCTGGATAACAGTCCCTTTAAGGACTGCTCTGAGGACTGTGCTTGCACCCAGCTTTCCAAGAATCCTGCAAGGCCTATCTGCCTAATGATAGCAGTGCTAGGAAAGCTGGGTGATAGCCCCTTTAAGGACTGGTCTGGATACCCTGCTTGCACCCAGCTTTCCCATAACTAAGAACTAAACACAGTAAGGTGTGGGGTGTAGGACGTAACTTTTTGAACCTCTCTGCTTCCTCGTAGTTGTGTGGTGGATGAGATGGACTTTTCCAACATGGAGCTGGACGAGGCTCTGCGCAAGTTCCAGGCTCACATCCGCGTACAGGGGGAGGCGCAGAAGGTGGAGCGACTGATCGAAGCCTTTAGGTAAAAACGACAATGTATCTGTCCTGTGTGAACCCACCCTAATGGTCACACTGATCTGAATGCTGCACAGTCCCTGAGACTTTCCCTTTAAGGCCAGGGGTCCAAAATCTTCCCTATGGGGGGGAACAGCTCAGCACCCCCTGTCTTCTACCCCACCCCCGCTCATTACAAGACGACAAACTAATTGTGAATATTTTTTTACCTATTGGCAATAGTAGCTTTTCCATTATTACAGGGAGGCACCAGTCTCTATCCACTGTCCTCCTGCACTGCCTGTCCTCCTGCACTGCCTGTCCTCTTGCGCTGCCTGTCCTCCTGCACTGCCTGTCCTCTTGCGCTGCCTGTCCTCCTGCACTGCCTGTCCTCCTGCTCTGCCTGTCCTCTTGCGCTGCCTGTCCTCTTGCGCTGCCTGTCCTCCTGCGCAGCCTGTCCTCCTGCTCTGCCTGTCCTCTTGCACTGCCTGTCCTCCTGCGCTGCCTGTCCTCCTGCTCTGCCTGTCCTCTTGCACTGCCTGTCCTCCTGAGCTGCCTGTCCTCTTGCGCTGCCTGTCCTCCTGCGCTGCCTGTCCTCCTGCGCTGCCTGTCCTCCTGCGCTGCCTGTCCTCCTGCGCTGCCTGTCCTCCTGCGCTGGCTGTCCTCCTGCGCTGCCTGTCCTCTTGCGCTGCCTGTCCTCCTGCATTGCCTGTCCTTTTGCGCTGCCTGTCCTCCTGCGCTGCCTGTCCTCTTGCGCTGCCTGTCCTCTTGCGCTGCCTGTCCTCCTGCATTGCCTGTCCTCCTGCGCTGCCTGTCCTCCTGCATTGCCTGTCCTCTTGCACAGCCTGTCCTCCTGCGCTGCCTGTCCTCCTGCACAGCAACCTTGTGAGTCTGCAGACACTGACAACGATAGAGGAGGCTGATGGAAGAGTCAGGGAGATGTAACATTATCTATGTATCATTTCCTTTATGCTACAGCCAGCGGTACTGTATGTGTAACCCGGACATCGTACAGCAGTTCCACAACCCAGACACCATCTTCATCCTGGCGTTTGCCGTTATCCTCCTCAACACAGACATGTACAGCCCCAGCATCAAACCCGACCGCAAGATGATGCTGGAAGACTTCATCCGCAACCTCCGAGGTGAGAGGTAGCATGGGGATATAGACAGTCATGACCCATGGATAACACTCATCGAGATCCCTCCATGACCCATAGAAAACACTTATCGAGATCCCTCCATGACCCATGGGAAACACTAATTGAGATTCCTCCATGACCAATAGAAAACACTTATAGAGATCCCTCCTTGACCCATGGGAAACACTAATTGAGATTCCTCCATGACCAATAGAAAACACTTATAGAGATCCCTCCTTGAGCCATAGAAAACACTTATAGAGATCCCTCCTTGAGCCATAGAAAACACTTATCGAGATCCCTCCTTGACACATGGGAAACACTCATCTAGATCACTCCGTGACCCATGGGAAACTCTCATTGAGATCCCTCTATGACCCATAGAAAACATTCAAGAAGATCCCTGCATGACCCATAGAAAACACTTATCATGATCCCTCTATGACCCATCGGAAGCACTCATTGAGATCCCTCCATGACCAATGGGAAACACTCATTGAGATCCCTCCATGACTGATAGAAAACACTTATCGAGATCCCTCCTTTACCCATGGGAGACCCTCATCAAGATCCCTCCATGACCCATGGGAAATGCTCATTGAGATCCCTCCGTGACCCATGAGAAACCTTATCATGATCCCTCCATGACCCATAGGAAACACTCATCGAGATCCCCCCCATGACCAATAGGAAACAGCAATCGAGATCCCTCTATAACCCATAGGAAATGCTCATTGAGATCCAAAAAACACTCATTGAGATCCCCCCATGACCCATAGGAAACATTCATGGAGATCCATCCATGACTTATAGAAAACACTCATTGAGATCCCTCCCTGACCCATAGGAAACACTCATCGAGATCCCTCCATGAGCCATAGGGAATGCTCATTGAGATCCCTCCATGACCCATAGGAAACACTCATTGAGATCCCTCCATGACCTATAGGAAACACTCATCGAGATCCACCCATAACCTATAGGAAACACTCATCAAGATTCCCCCATGACCCCTAGAAAACACTAATCGAGATCCCTTCTTGACCCATAGAAAACACTTATCGAGATCGCTCCATGATCCATAGGAAATAATCATCAAGATCCCTCCATGACCCATGGGAAACACTCATTGAGATCTCTCCATGACCTATAGGAAACACTCAACGAGATCCCTCCATGACTGATAGACACTTATCAACATCCCTCCTTGACCCATGGGAAGCACTCATCAAGATCTCTGCATGACCCATGGGAAACTCTTATCATGATTCCTCCATGACCCATAGGAAACACTCAACGAGATCCCCCCACTCACACTCATAGAGTACAGGATACATTGGACCATCTCCGGGGCATCTTCTCCCATGAGTTTCTCAGATAACACTTGTGATTTTGCTTCTTCCTCAGGGGTGGATGACGGAGCGGACATCCCCCGGGAAATGGTGGTCGGCATCTATGAACGGATCCAACAGAAGGAACTAAAGTCCAATGAGGATCATGTCACCTACGTAACCAAAGTAGAAAAATCTATTGTGGGCATGAAGAGCGTAAGTTTACAGAACTGGTTCTCGTCTGTGCTCGCTTAGTTTCCCGCCCCGTTACCACCATCAGATCTGTGACCTCTTTTAGTAGAAGTGGCTTTTAGTAAAGGAGTCATAGAAAGCAGGATATACTATACAATAGACCTCCTCTACAGACCTGTTTTAGGTTCTTTATACTCAGTAAGCAGCAGGTGATAGTAAAATAAACCACATAAAACAGTCTCTAGTATCATCACATGTGTTGTAAAGACTGTGCTACCCCCAAGAGCAGCATGTACTGAAATAGTCATAGAAAGGTCTATATACTATACAATAGATTGCCTCTACATGCTGCACAGACTTGTTTTAGGTTACTTCATACTCCGCATCAGGCGATGGCACAGGAACAGTCTCTAGTATCATCACATGTGTTGTAAAGACTGTGGTACCCCAAGAGCAGCATGTACTAAAGTAGTCATGGAAAGTGATATGTAGTATACAACAGACCTCCTCTTCATGTTGCACAGACTTGTTTTGGTTCTTCATGCTCAGTAACTCATCAGGTGATGGTATAGTAACCCGCACAGTCTCTAGTATCACCACATGTGTTGTAAAGACTATGCTACCCCTTTTAATAGTGGCATGTACTGCAGTAGTCATAGAGAGGTCTATATACTATACAATAGATCACCTCTACATGCTGCACAGAGTTGTTTTAGGTTCTTCATACTCGGCATCAGGTGATGGTGCAAAAAAACACACAGGGACAGTCTCTAGTATCACCACATGTGTTGTAAAGACTGTGCTACTCCTGATAAGAGTGGCATGTACTGAAGTAGTCATAGAGAGGTCTATATACTATACAGTAGATCGCCTCAACATGCTGCACAGACTTGTTTTGGTTCTTTATGCTCAGTAAGCATCAGGTCATTGTGTAGGAAACCACACAGTCTTTAGTATCACCACATGTGTTGTAAAGACTGTGCTACCCCTGATAAGAGTGGCATGTACTGAAGTAGTCATAGACAGCTGTATGCGCTATACAGTAGACTTCATGACAAGGCGGAGTATGTGCAGGTATCATGTGATCTCCTCTGCGGCAGGTGCTCTCGGTCCCGCACAGGCGTCTGGT
This sequence comes from Dendropsophus ebraccatus, assembly GCF_027789765.1. NCBI lineage: Eukaryota > Metazoa > Chordata > Amphibia > Anura > Hylidae > Dendropsophus > Dendropsophus ebraccatus. The sequence continues at coordinate 6,786,054 of NC_091454.1, read as the reverse complement.
TTGCTGCAGTCGTCTCTTTGAAGTGACCGACGTAAATAAAGTGCAGAAACAGGCGGCACATCAGCGCGAGGTCTTCCTGTTCAATGACCTCCTCCTGGTGAGTACCACCGCTGCTTCTTTCTTCCTGTAATACCACACTTGGCCTGTGGACAGCCGTGGCAGCGTTTACCACTATGTATGACCTGATATATTATACTCTGGTCACATCCAAAGCTGCAGCTGTGCGGACAGACTCCGCTAAGTGTAATATCTGTTTCCTTGACGTCTCGCTCAGATCTTGAAGCTTTGCCCGAAAAAGAAGACTTCCTCCACCTACACGTTCTGCCGGGCGGTGCCGCTCCTGGGGATGCAGTTCCATCTGTTTGAGAATGAATGTGAGTTGTATAGGAGCTAGGCCGCAATACCAGCCTCAGCCTGTGGATATGAGTGGCGCTGTTTCCACACGTTTTCCTGATGATGTCCCTCCTGTCTCCGCCCCCCAGATTACCCGCACGGGATCACGCTGGTCAGCCCGCTTACCGTCTCCGACAAGAGATTAGTTCTGCACTTTTGTGCACTTGGGGCGGAGGAGCTGCAGAAGTTCCTGGAGGATCTGAAGGAATCCATCTGTGAGGTGACCGAGATGGAGCAGATCCGCATAGAATGTGAGTCCCCCCCACCCTGTATATTATACATATGGTGCGCTGTCTATATGGCGGTCTCAGCGCTATATGGCGGTGTGTGTATATGGCGGTGTCAGCTCTATATGGCGGTGTGTGTATATGGCGGTGTCAGCTCTATATGGCGATGTGTGTATATGGAGGTGTCAGCACTATAAGGCGGTGTGTGTATATGGAGGTGTCAGCTCTATATGGCGGTGTGTGTATATGGAGGTGTCAGCTCTATATGGCGGTGTGTGTATATCGAGGTGTCAGCTCTATATGGCGGTGTGTGTATATCGAGGTGTCAGCTCTATATGGCGATGTGTGTATATGGAGGTGTCAGCACTATAAGGCGGTGTGTGTATATGGAGGTGTCAGCTCTATATGGCGGTGTGTGTATATGGAGGTGTCAGCTCTATATGGCGGTGTGTGTATATGGCGGTGTCAGCTCTATATGGCGATGTGTGTGTACAGTCCTCCCCTACGAATTGGCTCACAGTTTTAGGGGTGACACAATGTTTTCTATTTTGCAGGGGAGCTGGAGAAGCAGCACGGGGTCAGGACCGCCGCCACTAAGACAAATGGGTCTCAGCTGGACATTCAGTCCACGCAGGAGTCCCCCATTGGTGAGTGGCACATTCCTAAAGTGTCACGGACCCGCTCCTTATGAACCCTAGTCTCCCCGAACCAGCCTGCGGCGCCCCCCGTCCATGTCTGCCCACCTGATCCTCACCCTCCTCCTACCACCCATTACCCCCCACTCTCAGATTATGTGACTGATTGTATTCCCTGACCTGAGATGTACAGTGCAGTACAGCAGTGTGAGGAGGAGAGAAGAGATGTACAGTGCAGCACAGCAGTGTGAGGAGGAGAGAAGAGATGTACAGTGCAGCACAGCAGTGTGAGGAGGAGAGAAGAGATGTACAGTGCAGCACAGCAGTGTGAGGAGGAGAGAAGAGATGTACAGTGCAGCACAGGAGTGTGAGGAGGAGAGAAGAGATGTACAGTGCAGCACAGGAGTGTGAGGAGGAGAGAAGAGATGTACAGTGCAGCACAGCAGTGTGAGGAGGAGAGAAGAGATTTACAATGCAGCACAGGAGTGTGAGGAGGAGAGAAGAGATGTACAGTGCAGCACAGCAGTGTGAGGAGGAGAGAAGAGATGTACAGTGCAGCACAGCAGTGTGAGGAGGAGAGGAGATGTACAGTGCAGCACAGGAGTGTGAGGAGGAGAGAAGAGATGTACAGTGCAGCACAGCAGTGTGAGGTGGAGAGAAGAGATGTACAGTGCAGCACAGCAGTGTGAGGAGGAGAAAAGAGATGTACAGTGCAGCACAGCAGTGTGAGGAGGAAAGAAGAGATGTACAGTGCAGCACAGGAGTGTAAGGACAGGAGAGAAGAGATGTACAGTGCAGCACAGGAGTGTGAAGAGGAGAGAAAGGAGATGTACAGTGAAGCACAGCAGTGTGAGGAGGAGAGAAGAGATGTACAGTGCAGCACAGGAGTGTGAGGAGGAGAGAAGAGATGTACAGTGCAGCACAGGAGTGTGAGGAGGAGAGAAGAGATGTACAGTGCAGCACAGCAGTGTGAGGAGGAGAGAAGAGATGTACAGTGCAGCACAGGAGTGTGAGGAGGAGAGAAGAGATGTACAGTGCAGCACAGGAGTGTGAGGAGGAGAGAAGAGATGTACAGTGCAGCACAGCAGTGTAAGGACGGGAGAGAAGAGATATACAGTGCAGCACAGCAGTGTAAGGACGGGAGAGAAGAGATATACAGTGCAGCACAGGAGTGTGAGGAGGAGAGGAGATGTACAGTGCAGCACAGGAGTGTGAGGACAGGAGAGAAGAGATGTACAGTGCAGCACAGGAGTCTGAGGAGGAGAGGAGATGTACAGTGCAGCACAGGAGTGTGAGGACAGGAGAGAAGAGATGTACAGTGCAGGACAGGAGTGTGAGGAGGAGAGAAGAGATGTACAGTGCAGCACAGAAGTGTGAGGACAGGAGCGAAGAGATGTACAGTGCAGCACAGGAGTGTGAGGACAGGAGAGAAGAGATGTACAGTGCAGCACAGGAGTGTGAGGACAGGAGAGAAGAGATGTACAGTGCAGCACAGGAGTGTGAGGAGGAGAGGAGATGTACAGTGCAGCACAGGAGTGTGAGGAGGAGAGGAGATGTACAGTGCAGCACAGGAGTGTGAGGACAGGAGAGAAGAGATGTACAGTGCAGCACAGGAGTGTGAGGAGGAGAGAAGAGATGTACAGTGCAGCACAGAAGTGTGAGGACAGGAGAGAAGAGATGTACAGTGCAGCACAGAAGTGTGAGGACAGGAGAGAAGAGATGTACAGTGCAGCACAGAAGTGTGAGGACAGGAGAGAAGAGATGTACAGTGCAGGACAGGAGTGTGAGGAGGAGAGAAGAGATGTACAGTGCAGCACAGGAGTGTGAGGAGGAGAAAAGAGATGTACAGTGCAGCACAGGAGTGTGAGGAGGAGAGGAGATGTACAGTGCAGCACAGGAGTGTGAGGGTTTATGACAGGTGAAGGAAACAGCAGATTGGTGGAGACAGGATGATAAGGTTACAGGGAGAAGAGGTGAAGAATGACTCATAGAACATGGCAGGTGATCTCCTTCATTCATTGTTGGGATGACGGCCGAGCTCTTGAGTCATAATCGACGGACACAAAGGAATCCCCCCTCCTCCCCATTTATCCCCCGTATCTGTCATGGAGTCTCATCTCTCCTCCCGGCCTCTCAGCTTCTCTCTGTCCCCTCATTTTTTCATCACGTTCCTTCCTTCTTATGTTCCCCCATCCTCAACCTTCTCCCTTTTCTCTCCGTTTTGCCCTCTCTCCTCTCTCTCTTCTTTCTCTTGCTCTCTCCACTCTCCCCTCTCTCTCCTCTGTCCTCTCTCTACTGTCTTCTCCCTCTTCTCTCCCGTCTTTCTCTCCTTTCTTCTCTCTCGCTCTCTAACCTCTATCCTCTCTCTCTTCTCTCATCTGTCCTTCCTCTCTCCTTTCTGCTCTCTCTCCTCTGTTCTCACTCTCCTCTCTCTTTGTGTCTCTTCCTCTCTCCTTTCCTCTCTCTCCTCTGTTCTCTCTCTCTCTCCTTTCCTCGCTCTCTCCTCTGTTCTCTCTTTCTCTCTGTTTCTTTCTCTCTCCTTTTCTTTCTCTCTCTCTCTTCCCCCCCTCTCTCTCTCTTCCCCCCCTCTCTCTCTCTCCCCCCCCCTCTCTCTCTTTCTGTGTCTCTTCCTCTCTCCTTTCCTCTCTCTCCTCTGTTCTCTCTCTCTCCTTTCCTCGCTCTCTCCTCTGTTCTCTCTTTCTCTCTGTTTCTTTCTCTCTCCTTTTCTTTCTCTCTCTCTCTTCCCCCCCTCTCTCTCTCTCTCTCCCCCCCCCTCTCTCTCTTTCTGTGTCTCTTGCTCTCTCCTTTCCTCTCTCTCCTCTGTCCCCTCTCTCTCTCTCTCCTTTCCTCTCACTCTCTCCTCTGTTCTCTCTCTTTCTCTCTCTTTCTCTCTCTCTTTCTGTGTCTCTTCCTCTCTCCTTTCCTCTTTCTCTCCTCTGTCCCCTCTCTCTCCCCCCCCTCTCTCTCTCTTTCTGTGTCTCTTCCTCTCTCCTTTTCCCCCTCTCTTTCTCTCTCTCTCTCTCTTCCTCTCTCTCTCCCTCTCCCTCTCTGTATCTTCCTCTTCCTCTCTCCTTTCCTCTCTCTCTCTCTCCTCTGTCCTCTCTTCTCTCTCTCTCTCTCTCTCTCCTTTCCTCTGTCCTCTCTCTCTGTTTGTCTCTTCCTCTTCCTCTCTCTCTCTCTCTCTCTCTTTCTGTGTCTCTTCCTCTCCCCTTTCCCCCCTCTCTTTCTCTCTCTCTCTCTTCCTCTCTCTCTCCCTCTCTGTATCTTCCTCTCTCCTTTCCTCTCTCTCTCTCTCCTCTGTCCTCTCTTCTCTCTCTCTCTCTCTCTTCCTCTCTCCTTTCCTCTGTCCTCTCTCTCTGTTTGTCTCTTCCTCTTCCTCTCTCTCTCTCTCTCTCTCTCTCTCTCTCTCTCTCTCTTTCTGTGTCTCTTCCTCTCTCCTCCACCTAAGTTCACCTCATATTTTGAAGGTAAGCGCGAGTCACCTGAGAAGGACACCGACAGCGTGGTGGAGGTGAGTAGCGCTGTCTTATACCCGCCCTGCGGTGCTGCCCGATCACAACGCTCCATCCTGCGCTGCTCCGCCATCCTTCAGTGCAATGACTTCCATTATTATGGGCTAATACTCTACCCATAGCCGTCCCCCATTACCCCCCACAATGCACCGGACCCCCCTGTACACGGACCTGTCGCCCCCACACCAGGAGGAGGGGATCTCTTACCTATATTAGACCTGTAGTCAGGTGTGCAGCTGTCTTGCTGCATTGCATACTGGGAGATGTCATGTACACTCAATGGAGAATATTAATATGAGCTGAATAATGAGTTCAGCTCTGAAGTTGAATGGATCATCCTACAAGTTTTAGCTGTAGTTCTTAGCAGATTTTTGGCTCTGCCGTCCATCCTCCTCTTGGTGCGGGCGGCCGTTCCCGGTATAGTCCTCCGATCACTTTATCTTACAGACCCCCAGTGCCTCTTATTTATCTGATTCCCCCCCCCCCCCCAGAGACGAGAAGATCATAAACGTGATTGAATAAATCTATGAAGTTATAAAAACAATCACCTGTACTGATATAACACTATTACAGACATCTTAAAGGAGAACTCCACCCAAAAGCCAAAGCTTCCCCCTCCCGCAGTGTTTGTATAAGCTCCTGTGTTTACTGTTACAGCAGCCATTGGCTTTAACCCCACCCACGCTTAGAAGACCCCGCCCACTAAAGTGGCACCAATGGGGGAGAAGGACTGGAGGTCTGTAACGTAAATCCTTGGTGCGATTGAGTTCACCCCCATTTCTTCCCGCAGTGAGGTACCTCTAAGACCCCGTAGTCTTCCCCTGGCATGCCACGCTCTATGGGGGGCCCCCCCTGAGTATATGAGCCGGGTCTTAGCTTCTGGGGGGCACAGGGCAGCCAGGATTAGCACGTGGGAGATAGTCTTGTAACATTTAATGCTTCTTTGGCTGTTTCTAAACTAGGTGTCAATTCACAACAGGCTTCAGACGTCCCAGCACAGCGCCCCCCAGGGGCCAGAGAATGGAGCTCCGGGCAGCACGGCTCCTAATGGGCAGCGGGAGGCTCTGCAGGCCGCCCCCTCCGACCGCCTCCTGCAGTGTCAGCAGATTGTCAAGGTGATTGTGCTGGACACACCCGGGCGGGCACTGCCTGCCATCGACCAGACTGTCACCCGCTACCTGTCTGGGTCCTGCTCCTCTACTCCCCTCCGCAGTGTGGGAGGAGCCGTCCACCAGCCCCCTCTCCCCCCGCCGCCTCCTCCTTATAACCACCCTCACCAATACTGCCCCCCGGGGGTCCTCCTTAGAGAACGCAGGTATTCCAGTGGCTCCCGCAGTCTGGTGTAGGACGCTTCTGGGACTTACACACTTACCAAGTCTTGCACATGTAGCGGTTCCTACCCGCCCTTGCACACTCACCCCCCCCCCTTGCATACAGGCTCTTCTTGCACACTCATATTTATCTCCTATATTCTTCCACTCGCCCTTTGCACAATTATCTGCCCCCCCTCTCCCACTTTGTGAATTTTTAGTAGGTTTGATCACTCTCTCTCGCCAATATTTTTATTGTGGAGGAACCTTTGTATTGATGAGCACGCCCACGACAATCCCCCCCCCACAGTACAGACCCCCCACCCCCCCCTTACCCGCCACATCACACGCCTGGATTCTGCAGCATTGCCCTCCGCGCTCTCAGTTGGCCGTAGAACCTTTGAAGATAATTTTGGACTGTGAGAATATGGGGACCCCCGACCAATGGATGGAGAAGGCGGACCCTCAAAAAGACGGCCCCAGCCCCTCCCCCGCTGCCCTGTGCTGGAGTCATCAGTGGGATCAGCAATGGCAGATCTTCATAGGGGATAGAAATGGCCATTCATAAGTCTGGGAAAGCTGAGTGATATTGCAGCCATATTGGTTCTCACTCAACATTCCTGTTATTTTTTTTTTAAGGTGGAATTTATTCTTTTTTTTATATATTTTTTTAATTTGTCATCACAAAAACCTAGTGGTAAGAGTGTTAGCCGTGTGTTTTATATATATGCTGCATGCTGATGAGCTCCAGTATATATATATACACATAGTAGAGAGCATTCATTGTATATTGTACAGATAAGCAGCAGTAAGGGCCATACAGTCTGTTTTAAGGTGGAATTTTTTTTCCATCATAACAAATACCATTACCATTATTCATTCCCAGTGATTTTTACATATTAATAGCTTGATCTTGAGGACCAGACTGATTTTTATTTATTTATTTTTTTAAGGTGGAATTTTTTTTTTCTCATCACAAATATTTAAGAGTAATAATACCCGTTGGTAAGAGCATTGGCCGTGTGTTGTTTTTACATATGGATCTAAGTCCGATCCTCGCTGATGAGCTCTACTAAGGATTTTCTTTTCTTCTTTTTTTTTTTTAAGGTGGAATTTTTTTTAATATGGTCATCACAGATGTTTAACAGTATTAACGTGCAGTGGTAAGAGCATTAGCCGTGTGGTGTGGGATATGCCGGCCATTGTCACCAGCCAGTAAGGCAGGAACTAAGCTCCAGGTTATACGCATAGTGCAATGAACTGAGAATCCTGGTGTCCCTGATGAGCTCTAGTTAGTTGGGACATTCTCTTTTAAGGTGGAATTCTTTATTTTATCACCTATGTTAAACAGTGTTAATGAAGCCTGGCCGTCTCTGATGAGCTTAGTGTAGGGCCAAACAACGTCTTTTAAGGTGGAATTTTTTTTACCATATATTTTAAACAGTATTACTACATCGAAAGAACTGTCCTCAATAATAAGCTCTATTTAAGGCCCAAAAAATCTATTTTAAGGCGGATTTTTTTTCCCATCACTTAAACAATATTAATCCATTGAAGGCCCTATTCTCTAAGAAAGCAAAGAGTTCTTAAGGTGGATTTTTTTTTATTCTTAGTACATGTGTTAATACAGTATTAATACATGGAAAGCCTGACCCTTCACCCATAAGCTCTATTTAGGGGATGAAAAGTCTCTTTTAAGGTGGGATTTTTATGGCTGAACACTGTTTTTAAGGTGGATTTTTTTTTTTTATCACATATGTTAACCAGTAACAGTATTTGCGCAATTTACTGATGTCCCTTGACACATATATACCCAGCCATTAAAGCATTCTCTGTAAGGGCTACCATGGCAATGACCGTTCACAGAATTCTATTTTTCCACACCGGTGTGGATCGTTGTATTGTTAGATTTACAATGAGCGTTGTCCGTACATCACTATAAGGTTATATTTCTAGCCTGGGTCACCTGTAGATTAGCTGAGGGCTTTGTGTATCCAATATCCTATACTATCTATATTGTGCAACCCTAATCAAGTAGTCTAAAAAAAATGGCTGTTTTTTTCAAAAACAGCGCCACCCCCTGTCCTTAGGTTGTGCCTGGTATTGCAGCTCCCCACCATTGAAGTGAGTGGGGCTGAGCTTTAGTCCCCTATACCTGTGAACAGGTATGGCGCCATGGGTGTTATAAAGCAGCCATGTTTTTCTAATCCTGGACCAACCCCTTTAAAGCGGAGACTAATAATTCCAGTCAACCAAGGTAGAATACGGACAGATCTGGAGGAAATATTATATATTCAGATACCATTATACAGCCAGTATGTGTTTTGTTTTTTAGCCAGCAGGTGTCACTGTTTCTCATCTATGGAGAAATCTACTGTGTAACGGGTAACAATTGTAAACAGTGCACCCGCAGGCAGGAGGTGGTATTGCATGATAGTTTTTTTTTTTCTGATAAATAAGATCTAATATAAATTATCTATTTTAATGATAAAAAAAACTATAAAATAAGTAAATAAAAAAATGGGGATGGTTATAATGCTGCTAGTACAATATCCCTTTAACCATCAAACATATTATTGTTGTGTTGGCCGAATGAGTCTTCATTATGGGAATAGTACCACAAGTCCCAGCATGCCCTGGGAGACCACTGCATTTTGCCATGCGATTATTTCCCGGTCACTACCTTGGTGCCAGCGCACACCTGACTGTTCTTATATGTCAATTCCGGAATACAGGCTGCCAAATCCAGAGACTTTATCCGTGCTGGGGTGGAGGGGGGTGATGACGGCCTAAATGTGGACGTGTGACCGAGCACCCAGACACCTGTAATATTTTGTAACTGATAAGAAGTGAATATTTTATCTGTTCTATAGAAATCTAGAAATAACATGAGATAATGTTACCTCTACTTCCCGTGTCTGTCCTCTGTATCCGGGGGGGATGAAAAAGAGGGGGTCTGCTGGTGTCGTGTGTGATACTGCCTGCTGTATCTAAGCCTACTGTGTGATACCAAGTGATGCGCTGTATGTATTATGTGTGACACATCTATTGTGTATAATGAGTTGCTGTATCTAAGCCGTGTGATTTTCTGTATCTAAGCCATGTGATACTGTGTGATGATCTGTATCTAAGCCCGTCATCTTGGAGACCTTCCTCCTTATGGGTCTCTGTGCTCTCGGTGGGGAGATGATCTTCCGCTCACTGACTCTTCCTACCTCGCTGGATGAATCACAGCTTAGTTTCCAGGTCACTTACAGCCGGGAATCAGGGATGTGAAGCTCCCAGTATAGATTATATAATGTATAGAACATATGACGCCAATCAGAAGAGGATCAGATAAGTGGTCTCTGTATCTGGAGGGTAATGTATGTTCCAGTGGTTGTAATACTGTGTTATCACTATGCTGGGACTTCTCCATCCAGCTCCACTATGTGCCTGACTGCTCTTCCCCCAGCACCGCTATGTGCCTGACTGCTCTTCCCCCAGCACCGCTTTGTGCCTGACTGTTCTTTCCCCAGCACCGCTATGTGTCTGACTGCTCTTCCCCCAGCACCGCTATGTGCCTGACTGCTCTTCCCCCAGCACCGCTATGTGCCTGACTGCTCTTCCCCCAGCACCGCTATGTGCCTGACTGCTCTTCCCCCAGCACCGCTATGTGCCTGACTGCTCTTCCCCCAGCACCACTATGTGCCTGACTGCTCCTCCTCCAGCACCTCTATGTGCCTGACTCCTCCTCCAGCACCTCTATGTGCCTGACTGCTCCTCTATGTACCAGACCACTCCTCCTCCAGCTCCGCTATGTACCAGACCACTCCTCCTGCATCTCCGCTATGTACCAGACCACTCCTCCTGCATCTCCGCTATGTACCAGACCACTCCTCCTCTATCTCTGGTATGTACCAGACTACTCCTCCCCTTCACTATGTACCAGACCACTCCTCCTCCTCTTCACTATGTACCAGACTCCTCCTCCTCTATCTCCGCTATGTACCAGACTACTACTCCTCTTCACTATGTACCAGACTCCTCCTCCTCCATCTCCGCTATGTACCAGACTCCTCCTCCTCTTCACTATGTACCAGACCACTCCTCCTCCTCTTCACTATGTACCAGACTCCTCCTCCTCCTCTTCACTATGTACCAGACTCCTCCTCCTCTATCTCCGCTATGTACCAGACTCCTCCTCCTCTATCTCCGCTATGTACCAGACTCCTCCTCCTCTTCACTATGTACCAGACCACTCCTCCTCCTCTTCACTATGTACCAGACCACTCCTCCTCCTCTTCACTATGTACCAGACTCCTCCTCCTCCTCTTCACTATGTACCAGACTCCTCCTCCTCTATCTCCGCTATGTACCAGACCACTCCTCCTCCTCTTCACTATGTACCAGACCACTCCTCCTCCTCTTCACTATGTACCAGACCACTCCTCCAGCTCCCACACTTTATAATAACTCTTATAATCCTTATGATCTGTAGTATTTCTCTTTATTGTTTACATATATATTACATCATACACAAATGTCTGTAGAATAGAAGGTAACCGTGTTAGGCACTCAGGTCGGTTCATCCGGGTCGGGGGGGTTGTGCGTATCACTAAGTGTAAGCTCTTAAACCCAGACTGGTAGGATAACAGGAGAGAGGTCAGAGGCCGGAATTAAAGGGATAACGTATTGGGGGGTGCGTGTGACCTGCAGGAGGCTACACGCCCGGCGTCTCTTGTACGCCCCTATCCAGGCTGATCCGGGGGCGGAGCCCATTTTTCTGCATGACTTTCTGCATTTGTGGCTGCGTCATTTCTTGGAAACGCTGGAAAAGAGACGGACGCGTCTGTCATTAATGAGAAGGGATGAAATTGTGCTGCAGAGCTGCATTCACAATTCAGCTGCTTTGCACTGCATCAAATATACATTAAAAACAGGTCACATGACCCTAGAGTGCAGCAGCATTGAGAATGCAGCTCTGGATGTGAATGGGGTATAAGATAGAATGTACAATATTAGCCCATATATATTACACAGCGCCCCCTACCTACCTGACTGACGGTGCCCGATGAGACCAGGAACAGGTATAACATATAACTGGGGATCAGCACCATAGATGAGAGCGCCATGAGCCAGCCAATGCCCTGACCCCACGCCGGGTACACGTACGGGCCCAGGGTGAGGGGCGTCATCTCCACCACACTGAATATAAAGACACCCTGGGGGGCAAATAGAAGAGGAGGCAGATAGAAGAGCCCATCACATGACCCTATGGGGGCAATTACTGGGAGGCAGATAGAAGAGCCCATTACATGACCCTATGGGGCAATTACTGGGGGAAAGGGGGCGATAGAAGAGCCCATCACATGACCCTATGGGGGCAATTACTGGGGGGGGCAGATAGAAGAGCCCATTACATGACCCTATGGGGCAATTACTGGGGGAAAGGGGGCGATAGAAGAGCCCATCACATGACCCTATGGGGGCAATTACTGTGTGTGTGGGGGGGGGGGGGGCAGATAGAACAGAAGTAAGATAGAAGAGCCCATCACATGACCCTATGGGGGCAATTACTGGGGGAAAGGGGGCGATAGAAGAGCCCATTAAATAACCCTATGGGGGCAATTAGTAGGTGGGGTAACTCACCAAACAGACGAAGGGGGTGAAGTAGGCCCAGCAGAGCTTCCACCAGGAGCAGGGCTGGTAGCCGATCATCTCCTCAATGTCCTGGTAGAAGCGGTCCACACCTGCCATGAGAAGATCAGAAATGGAGGTTACACTATCGCCCCCTACAGTCCAGGCCGTGTAATACATGAACATCAGGATGGGGCGGGGGGGGGGGCGGGCGTATCCTTACACCCACCGTAACACCAGGATATAGAGACCGTCTCAAAGAAGACCAGGAACAGGAGGCACATGCCGCTGGCCGAATAGTAGTCGAAAAGCTTAAAGACGTAGATTCCTCCCTGTAGAGAGAGAGTAAGATTTGTGCTGTCCACTAAGAACAATAAAGTTTAGTTAATCTGAAACTTTCCATCTGCCTGCAGCAATCGAGCATAGCCACTTTCTTCCAAAAACAGCGCCACCCCTGGTCGTGTGTGGAATTGCGCCATTCAGTTTATTTGACTAGTAGGTGGTGGCGTCCATGGCTCTGACTTCCCTCCATCCCACCAGGGGTGTGCTTATGGGGTACAGGGGAAGCAGCTGCACTAGGGCGCCCCCTCCTGGTGAGACAGGGTCACCGCAGCCAGAGTACCTGGGTGATGTTGGAAAAGCCGACAATGAAGGAGATGAAGCAGACGGCGGCGATGAAGGTTTTCTTTCTGCTTCTAAGGAATTGTGGGTATTCGTCCACCAAGGCCGTGATGAATCCCTCCACTGTGCAGAACTGGCGGAGACAGGTAAGAAAACAATGGAAATAAAGCAGCACAGAGTATTACAGGAGAGGAGTGTTACTGGGGGAAGATCAGGGACCACCAGCAGCACAGAGTATTTCAGGAGAGGAGTGTTACTGGATGAAGATCAGGGACCACCAGCAGCACAGAGTATTACAGGAGAGGAGTGTTACTGGGTGAAGATCAGGGACCACCAGCAGCACAGAGTATTACAGGAGAGGAGTGTTACTGGGTGATGATCAGGGACCACCAGCAGCACAGAGTATTACAGGAGAGGAGTGTTACTGGGTGAGGATCAGGGACCACCAGCAGCACAGAGTATTACAGGAGAGGAGTGTTACTGGGTGAGGATCAGGGACCACCAGCAGCACAGAGTATTACAGGAGAGGAGTGTTACTGGGTGAAGATCAGGGACCACCAGCAGCACAGAGTATTACAGGAGAGGAGTGTTACTGGGTGAAGATCAGGGACCACCAGCAGCACAGAGTATTACAGGAGAGGAGTGTTACTGTGTATAGATCAGGGACCACCAGCAGCACAGAGTATTACAGGAGAGGAGTGTTACTGGGTGAAGATCAGGGACCACCAGCAGCACAGAGTATTTCAGGTGGGGACCTTGTGGAAAGTCTCACACAGAGGGTTGTAGGGGGCAGGGTCTTACCTGGCTGTCCAAACCCAACATGACGAGCATAGAGAAGAAGAGAACGGACCAGACGGGAGACATTGGCAGCTGGGTTACGGCCTGTGGATACGCCAGGAACGCCAGCCCCGGTCCTGCAGGGATAGTGATATCAAAGACTAAGCTATACCTAGTGCAGGGTGGAGCGTGACACAGGGGGCAGGCCCCGCCCCCTGGCATAATACAGGGGACTACTTTTACCTGGACTGTTCCTTTAAGGGGACCTGGTGGCAGCCTTACCTGACGCTGCCAACTCCTGGATCGGCTTCTTGGTGATGTGTGACATGAAGCCAACAATGGAGAAGATGACGATTCCGGCAAACATGCTGGTGGAGGAATTGATTGCACAAACGATGATGGAATCTCTATGAAAAACAGAGAACATCGGGGATGGATTGTAGTCGTAGTCAGACCAAACCTGGTTGAGAGTTTTTTGGATGAGCTGTGACCTGTCTGCTAAAAACTACAACTCCCAGCAAGCATTGACAATTATGGCCTCACTCTGTGGCTCTCTAACATTTACAAGACTACAACTCCCAGCATGCCTCTATACTGTTAGTAATCCTCACCTGTATACATTGTTGTGGAAAGAATTGTAGCTTCCCAGGGCAATGAGGGAACCGAGGCCAAGTCCATACGAGAAGAAGATCTGGGTGGCCGCATCCATCCAAACCTGAGAAAGAGCCCACAGACCCTATGATAACACTGGCCTACCAGAGCACATGAAGAGTTGTCATAGGGACACAGGTGGCAGTCACTCACCTCAGACTCTGCGAGTTTGCTGAAGTCTGGGGTGATGTAGAAGCGGATCCCATCCATTGCTCCCGGAAGGGTGATCCCTCGGAAAAACAAGATCACAAGCATGAAGTAAGGGTAGGTCGCTGAGAAGTAAACCACCTGAGGGGTGAAGGGTAAGGAGATCAGGACACAGTGACCACATAGAGCTCAGCATTGGGTTACTACATAGTGGCACCATATGGCGGCACATCCTAGTAATAGGAATACATGTGCTGCCATATGGGCTCTGTGCACAGTGACACCCTCCATACTGCACCTTCCCCGTCCACTCCACTCCTTTCCAGATAGAGAAGTAAACCATGACCCAGGATAGTGCCAGCGTGCAGGCCAGGGGCCAGCGGATCTCCCCTGGTTCTCCCAGGCCGCCTGTCACCTGATGCATATTCCTCCTGGAAAGGATCCAATATCAGAGGTCACAGGGGTTGTCACCCAACTTTTCCAGAAACAGATGGTGGTGAAAAGATGTTATAGTGACCTGACCGGGTCATGGACAGGAGGAAGATGGGGCTGGGGGGGGGGGGATAACACAGGAGGAAGATGGGACAGGAGGAGGGTAGGACAGGAAAGATGAGACAGGAGGAAATTTAACAGGAAGTAGATTTAAAAGAAGGAAGAAGAGACAGGAGGAAGATGACATAGGAGATTGGTAAAACAAGAGGAAGATGAGACAGAATGAAAATGAGATGAGAAAGATGAGACAAGAGGAAGATGGGACAGAATAAAAATGAGATTAGAAAGATAGGATAAAAGGAAGACAAGACAAAAGGAAGATAAGAAATAAGGAAGAAATGAGCAGAGGAAGATAAGACATAAGGAAGAAGTGACCAGAGGAAGATAGGACAGAAGGAAGAAGGGACAGGATGAAGATGAGACTCAATGGAGAATTAACAGGAAGAAGATAAGACTCAAGGGAGAATTAACAGGAGGAAGATAAGACACAAGGGAGAATTAACCGGGGGAAGAAGAAACATAAGGGAAAAGTGACAGCGGAAGATGAGGCACACAGGATAATTGATAGGGGGAAGATGAGACACAGGATAATTGATAGGGGGAAGATGAGACACAAGGGCGAATTGATAGGGGGAAGATAAGACATAAGGGAGAAGTGACAGGAGAAGATGAGACAGGTCTCCCCATACCCAGGCCTGACTTACTCCCAGAATTCAGTGACGGCGCTGGTGAGGTTTGTGGTGTCGTTCAGGGAGTAGTTGGAGAAGCATCGCTCTGTGTTCCAGCTGTTGTCGCAGCTCTGCCAGGGCAGGGTCTTCTCCGCAGAGGAAGGAAAGGACACGGATCAATAATATATTATAGGTTATACCGGGACCACATGTCCACCATTGAGGACTATCATATGACCAAAAGTATGTGAACCCCCAAACATCACATCAGTTGTCAGCACCCCAATTCCCGACATTATAAGATTTACTTTTAGTGGAACCAAGAGGTCAAACCATGAAGACCCCAACTATTGTTCCTCCACCCTCTGGGCAGCACATGTTCTCCTGTGTCCATCACCTTCAGGTTCCTCCATCAGACTGCTGGATAGTGTGATCCTCCCCTCCAAGCTTTACATCTCCTCAGCAGCCGCCTGGCATTGGCTGCTCGGCCATAGAAGCCTCAGTCCATAAAGTGTAGGATGTTTCTAGATGCCGCCTGGAGCTCAGTTGGGCCTTTTTACACCTGAAGATCCCTCAATCTTGATGGTTGCTGTATTACAGCTGTGGTGTTGTTGCTCGTGGACATCTGATGGCCGTCACTAAGCTTCTCTTATGACCTGTTCTACAGCAATTATTGTCTATGGGGATTTACTTTACCAAGCAATGAAATAAAAGGGGCACATACTTTCCGCTATGTAGTAGTCAGCTGTACCTTCCACTCCTTGTACATGATAGCAAATCTCTAACATCCAGATATTTATAACCAAGTTGCAATACCATAAGTGACCACCGGGGTTGCTATTGAAATTTGTATATTATTAGGCAACACCATAGAGTAAATAGAAGGAAGTAAAAGTTGCCCATTAATGAGGTATATGGATCATATGATGGTAATTATTGGGGTCCATGAGTGAGGAGGGACCACCCCCATGTACATACCATATGGTTCTTATAAATCTGGGATATTCCATGTTGTACTCACCGAGGAGAAGGAATTGAAGAGATAGTAAAGGGCCCAGGCGATGATTACAATATAGTAAATGTTCAGCCAGAAGGACAGCACCACAGCGGCCATCCCGACCCCTGTCCAGGACAAGACATGAAGATTCCTAAGAAACATCCAAAGGCTGCACAAGGCATTACAGCAGTTTTAGGTGTCACTGTACCTTTAAACATGGGCGCCAGCTTCCACACCCCCAGTCCCCCGATAGATGTGAACTGTCCCAGAGCTGTCTCCAGAAAGAAGAGCGGGATTCCAGCAAAGACCAATGTCAAGAAATACGGGATCAGGAAGGCACCTGGTGGAGGAGACAACACGTATGGGCACGGTGGAGGCAACAACATGCATGGGCAGGGTGGAGGAGACAACACGTATGGGCACTGTGGAGGAGACAACACGTATGGGCAGAGTGGTGGAGGTAACAATACATATGGTCAGGGTGGAGGAGACAACACGTATGGTCACTGTGGAGGAGACAACATGTATGGGCAGGGTGGAGGAGACAACATGCATGGGCACGGTGGAGGCCACAACATGTATGGGCAGGGTGGAGGAGACAACACGTATGGGCACGGTGGAGGCCACAACATGTATGGGCAGGGTGGAGGAGATAACACAGATGGACAAGGTGGAGGAGACAACATGTATGGGTAGAGTGGTGGAGGTAAAAAATACATATGGTCAGGGTGGAGGAGACAACTCATATGGACACGGTGGAGGCCACAACATGCATGGGCAGGGTGGAGGAGACAACATGTATGGGTAGAGTGGTTGAGGTAAAAAATACATATGGTCAGGGTGGAGGAGACAACTCATATGGACACGGTGGAGGCCACAACATGCATGGGCAGGGTGGAGGAGACAACACGTATGGGCACTGTGGAGGAGACAACACGTATGGGCAGAGTGGTGGAGGTAACAATACATATGGTCAGGGTGGAGGAGACAATATGTATGGACAAGGTGGTGGCCACAACATGTATGGGCAGGGTGCAGGAGATAACACAGTTTGACAAGGTGGAGGAGACAACACGTATGGGCAGAGTGGTGGAGGTAACAATACATATGGTCAGGGTGGAGGAGATAACACAGATTGACAAGGTGGTGGCCACAACATGTATGGGCAGGGTGGAGGAGATAACACAGATGGACAAGGTGGAGGAGACAACATGCATGGGCAGGGTGGAGGAGACAACATGTATGGGTAGAGTGGTGGAGGTAAAAAATACATATGGTCAGGGTGGAGGAGACAACTCATATGGACACGGTGGAGGCCACAACATGTAAAGGTAGAGTGCTGGAGGTAACAATACATATGGTCAGGGTGAAGGAGACAATATGTATGGTCACGGTGCAGGAGACAACACATATGGACCAGGTGGTGGCCACAACACGTATGGTCAGGGTGAAGGAGACAATATGTATGGTCACGGTGCAGGAGACAACACATATGGACCAGGTGGTGGCCACAACACGTATGGGCAGGGTGGAGGAGATAACACAGATGGACATGGTGGAGGAGACAACATGTATGGGTAGAGTGGTGGAGGTAACAATACGTATGGTCAGGGTGGAGGAGGCAATACGTATGGGCAGATTGAAGAAACAACATGTATGGGTAGAGTGGAGGACATAACACGTATAGGCAGGTTGGAGGCAACAATACGTGTGGTCAGGGAGGAAGGAGACAACACATATGTGAGGGTGGAGAAAACAACAAGTATGGGCAAGTTGGGGAGACAACATGCATGGGCAGGGTGGAGGAAATAACACGTATGGGCAGGATGAAGGAGACAATATAAATGGGCAGGTTAGAGGAGACAACACGTCTGGACACGTGGAAGGAGACAACATGTATAGACAAGGTGGTGGAGACAACATGTATTGGTAGGGTGGAGAAAACAACACGTATGAGCAAGTTGGGGCGACAACTTGCATGGGCAGGGTGGAAGGAGCCAACACGTATGGGCAGAGTGGAGGAAATAATACAATGGGCAGGGTGGAGGAGACAACACGTATGGGTGGAGTGAAGAAGACATCACATATAGACAGTGCGGGTGTCCTCTGCATTACCACAATCCCGGTGTCATCCAGCTTTCCCAGATACCAAGGCTCCTTGATGTCCTTACCTCCACCATTTTTCCCGCACAGGTACGGGAACCGCCACACATTCCCCAGCCCGATGGCGTAGCCCACACAGGACAGTAAGAAGTCAAATCTTCCTTTCCACGTGCCCCGGTCATCAGCGCCGGCCTTCTTCTTCTTGGTGTCCACAGTTGAGGAGTGCGTATCTATAGGGGCAGCCTGCCGGGCCTCGCACGGGGAGTTCAGATCCACAGAGTCGGTGTCTGTCTTGCCCATCCTGGAGCGGGCGAGTTGGGTAAACAGAGAACGTGCAGGTCTGAGAAAGGAACCAGTCAAGCTGGGTTATCGGGAGGGTGCTGGGTGCCAGGGGGCAGAGCTGCCAACCACCCAATATACCACAATATAAAATACAGAATTAGCAGGCCTGGCACCGGGCTGGCACCACTTACCCCGTGCAGCTTCCCTACATGTATAAGTGCTGCCTCCCCCGACCCAGAACACTGAATGCCCCGCACCGTCCTCCCAGCCTCCGCCAAATCATCATTAGCCTTCATATCGATTTATTGTTAATGAGCATCAAGTCCATGTCGGATCCAATCAGCCATCAACGTGTCTGGTGAAGCGTCGCTGAAGGACAGAGAGATATGAGCGGCACCACCAGACCCTCCCTGGCATAGGGGAATATGACAACTACTATGGGTCATGATACGATCGCACTACGCAGCTCATCCGAAACCAATGAACTAGGAAACTTCTCAAAATCTGCAGTGTCCTGGTTTGGTTTAAGCAGGGGCGGAGTGAGTAAAGCGGGGGTGGTGACTACTGAAGAGGGGGTGTGGCTTATTCAGGAATGTTCAACTTCCATTTTTGTGGAAAGCTGTACAGGAGGGGAATGATGGGCATGTGGGTTGTCACTCAGCTTTCCCAGATATAACTAAGAAACAACCCCCAGAATGGGGCATGGGCGGTGACTGCTGAGGGATGGGTGTGGCTTATTCAAACATTAAATTTCTGATATTGGTTAAGGAAGGTTCCCTATAGGTTTAGGGGTGGTTCCCTGTTACTGGGTAAAGCATGGGTGGAAACCACTGATGGTGGGTGTGGCCTCTTAAGAAGTAACTTTCTGTCTTCTTGTCTCTCACCAGCAGAAATGGTTAAATAATATCTTTACCGTCTAAATTTCTGGAGATCCCTATGGGAACAGTGATGGCCCAGACACAGATATAACTAAGAAATGTTCCCTGTCACTGACTAAAGCAGGGGTGGAGCCTGCTGATGGGTGGGTGTGGCTTATTTATTAATGTAACTTTCTGTCTTTTTGTACCCTATTAGTATTTGCTAAAACTGCTGGGAGATGGGTGTTTCTTATTAAAAAATAAATCTTTTTGTCTTGGATTAAGCAGGGGTGTTTCCCTCTTATTAAGCAAAGCGGGGGCGGTGACTGCTGGAGGATGGGTGTGGCCTATTCAGAAATGTAACCATCTCAGAAGAAGCAACCCCTGGGGTAGTCATGTTGGGTGCTGAGCATTTATCTCCTACATGTATACTAATTTATGTAGTTGTATTGGTTTAAGCAGGGGTGGTTCCCTGGCACTGACTAAATAAAGCAGGGGTGTTGACTGCTGAAGAGTGGGCGTGGCTTATTTAGAAATGTAAATTCCTGTCTTCTTTCACCAGAATAAATGGTGGAATAATATCCTTGCCCTCCATCTTTGTGGATAATGGTTTAGGGCGTGTAATGGCGGCCATGTTGGATGTCCCCCAGCTTTCCTAGGACCAGATGTGGCTTGATGATACAATCTGCAGAATTCTGCACCTTCCCCAGTGTCCGTGTCCCTCAGCTCAAGTTTTAGTCTCTTGCATTTCTCAGCGCCCCCTCCTTCATCCGTGTCGTCTTCCAGGCTCTGCACCTTCTTGCCCCCCCTCCCCTCCCCCCTCCACCTCGGATTTCTGCCCTTTTCAGGAGAATGTCACTAATTGTGTAGACAACTTTGTCTTCCTTCACTAAAACACCTATGGCCGAAAGCTGTTTTCTCCCAAAACCGATCTGTGTGAGCGTAACGCGAGGCGACATCACCTGTCTCGTATCCGCAGCCCCCCCCCCCCCATAACAAGTCTGCACTCTGCAGCGCCGGATAAGTTCCCGTCACCAAGACGCAACATCCACAGTGATCATACGGTTCACCGAGGAGGACAAGGGGACCGCAAAGCTGCAGCCTAATTCCTATGTGCTGGGCTGCTATTACTCTCTGGTATCAGCCATGTCAGGTATATACAATCTATTACTCTCTGGTATCAGCCATGTCAGGCTGGGGGGGGTGACTGTAGGACAGGTATATACAGTCTATTACTCTCTGGTATCAGTCATGTCAGGCTGGGGGGGGAGGTGACTGTAGGACAGGTATATACAATCTATTACTCTCTGGTATCAGCCATGTCAGGCTGGGGGGGAGGGAGGGGGTGACTGTAGGACAGGTATATACAATCTATTACTCTCTGGTATCAGCCATGTCAGGCTGGGGGGAGGGGTGACTGTAGGACAGGTATATATACAATCTATTACTCTCTGGTATCAGCCATGTCAGGTATATACAATCTATTACTCTCTGGTATCAGCCATGTCAGGCTGGGGGGGGGGGGGTGAGTGTAGGACAGGTATATACAATCTATTACTCTCTGGTATCAGCCATGTCAGGCTGGGGGGTGTGTGTGACTGTAGGACAGGTATATACAGTCTATTACTCTCTGGTATCAGCCATGTCAGGCTGGGAGGGGGAGGTGACTGTAGGACAGGCATATACAATCTATTACTCTCTGGTATCAGCCATGCTAGGATCCAGCCTTCTCCGTCCCTCTGTCCCCCAATATCTGCCATGCGGGGTGAGTGGGCACATCTGGCATCTCCATGTGTCCTGGCACCTTAGGGGTTAGGGTCCTTGCACGCCATTCTATGCGGCTTCCAGTATGGTCTGATATAGCCGCACCCGCCGCCGCCGTCCCCGCTGTCACACATGTCACATTACGTTATTTCCGCTTCGCTAAATCTCTTTAAAAATAAACTGGTTTCTTATCTTGTAGCAAAAACCTGCGAGGCGAGAGAAGTGGGGCAGAGCGAGGATGTTAACCTGTGCCCGGCCTCTCTGCCCTCCTCCATTAGTGCCCCCCAGGTCACTCACCGCCCGCCTAATCCTTCTTCATGTATTTATAGAGCAGGGGGGGCTGGAGGGGGAGGGGGGCCTATAGGGGGCGCAGTGCACGCCGTCACCCTGAACACAGCAGCTGTACAACTCATCCAGAATGTTCCTACAGCTGCATTATTCTACATGATAAAACTCCAGCTGCCAACAGTCACCACTAGGGGGAGCTCCAGTTTCTAAGACCTTAATCCTTACAGGATAAACACTTAGGCTGCCAGCAGTCACTGCTAGGGGGGAATCCAAATCCTTTATAAAGGGGATAGAGGAGGAGGGGGGTGATGAGTCTTGGGGTGGAAGAAGGAGGGGGTAATGAGTCATGGGGTGGAGGAGAGGGGTTGTGATGAGTCTTGGGGTGAAAGAGGGGGGTGATGAATCTGAGGGTTGAGGAGGAGGAGGGGGTGATGAGTCTTAGTGATAGAGGAGGGGGTGAGGAGTCTTGGGTTGGAGTAGGAGGGGGTGATGAGCCTTGGAGTGGAGAAGGACGGGGTGATGAGTCTGGGGTGAAAGAGGAGGGGGTGATAAGTCTTGGGTGGGGGTGATGAGCCTTGGGGTGGAGAAGGACGGGGTGATGACTCTTGGGGTGGAGGAGGAGGGTGGTGATGAGTCTTGGGGGGAAGGGGAGTGATGAGTCTGGGGGTTGAAGAGGGGGAGGGGTGATGTGTCTTGGGGATAGATGAGGAGGGGTGATGAGTATTTGGGTGGAGGTGGAGGGGGTGATGAGGTGATGAGTCTGGGGGTGTTGGAGGAGGGGTTGATGAGTCTTGGGGAGGGGGCAGGAGGTTGGTGATGAGTCTTGGGGTGGAGGGGGGTGGGTGATGAGTCTTGGGGTGCTGGACGATGAGGGTGTAGTCTGGGGGTGGTGGAGGGGGGGTTATGAATCTGGGGGGGTAAGTGATAAGTCTCAGGGTGGAGGAGGATGGTGATGTGTCTTAGGCTGGGTTCACACTACGCATATTTGAGGCTGTATAGCAACCAAAACCGGGAGTGGACTGAAAACACAGAAAGGCTCTGATCACATAATGTGGAAATTGAGTGGATGGCCGTCATATAACGGTAAATATTTGCTGTTATTTTAACACAACGGCTGTTATATTGAAATAATGGCCGTTATTTACCGTTAAATGACGGCCATCCACTCAATTTCCACATTATGTGATCAGAGCCTTTCTGTGTTTTCAGTCCACTCCCGGTTTTGGTTGCTATGAGGACCTGACTTGCGGACCAAATACTGCCTGAAATGTACGTAGTGTGAACATAGCCTCAGGGTGGATAGGGGTAGGTGCTGAGTCCAGGAGGATGGTGATGAGTCTGGCGGTGCAGGAGGATGGCGGTGTAGTCTGGGGGTGGGGGGGGGGGGAGATGGTGATGAGTCTGGCGGTGTAGTCTGGGGGTGGGGGGGGAGATGGTGATGAGTCTGGCGGTGCAGGAGGATGGCGGTGTAGTCTGGGGGTGGGGGGGAGATGGTGATGAGTCTGGCGGTGCAGGAGGATGGCGGTGTAGTCTGGGGGTGGGAAGGGGAGATGGTGATGAGTCTGGCGGTGCAGGAGGATGGCGGTATAGTCCGGGATGTAATGGGTGGCGTCCAGTGAGACAGCAGTGAGATGGTTAATGGTCTGGGCCCCGGGGCCCCTACTGGCGTCCGCTCTGACAGGAAGGATCCTGAATGGAAACACAGCGGCAGCTGACGCTTCTTTACAAGTGGAAAATGTGTGAGTGCGGCGTCGGGCAGCGCTGCCAACATGTGACGTGGGCCGAGCTATTTATACTCCGCTCTGAGCCAAATAACCAGCGGAATGGGGAGGAAAGGAGAGAGTGGAGTACAGCGAGCGCGGGGGAGGGGGCGCTGGGGGCTAATCACCCCCGCTCTGCAGCCACCACACCGATCAGCTGCTCGCTATAAGATCTATGGCCGATCCCATAATCAATAACAGATCAATAACCATGAATGAGAAGCCACAAAACGTCCCGTCACCATTTATATCCCGGGATACGGGGCTCCGCTCGCTGTCAGAGAAGCAGGACAGTTAAAGGGGCACTCCGTCCGAAATCATTTTCTTTCAAATCAACTGGTGTCAGAATGTTATATAGATTTGTAGTTTACATTTATTTCCAATCTGCCAGTACTTATCAGCTGCTGTATGTCCTGCAGGAAGTGGTATATTCTCTCCAGTGTGACACAGTGTTCTCTGCTGCCACCTCTGTCCATGTCAGGAACTGTCCAGAGCAGCAGCAAATCCCCATAGAAAACCTCTGCTGCTCTGGATAGTTCCTGACATGGACAGAGGTGGCAGCAGAGAGCACTGTGTCAGACTGGAGAGAATACACCACTTCCTGCAGGGCATACAGCAGCTGATAAGTACTGGAACACTAAATGGAAGTAATTAACAAATCTATAAATTGTTCTGACACCAGTTGATAAGAAAGAAAATGATTTTTGCCGGAGTTCCCCTTGAATCCTGTGTAATAACCCAGAAGTCATTACCAGTATCATCCACCAGGAGGCTCCTGGGTCTGCACTGGATACAACTATAGAAAGATGTCTCCTGGTTTCTATTCAATGACTGCCTGCAGTTATAGAACATCTAGCTGTAGCAGAGGATGGATGGAGCGGCACTCACCTGTAACGCGGTCCTCTGGTAGTCAGTGCCGGTCGTGGTCACACGGCGGGTAAGAGCCGGATAAGAGTCTTATGCTGCATGTGACCACGGGCGCTGCTGGATAAAGGACTAGTACTGTACTGGGGACTGCCGCTCTAGTCACCGTATACTGGAGCCGAGCGCCAGCGCATTATCGCAGCTGCAGCTGGTCGCTGTTCACACCATCAGGATTGTGCTGATCCTTATTATTATTAAATTATATTCTAATTAAACATATAAACTGGTAATCCCCAGTCCCTTAAAGGGGAACTCCAGCAAAATCTCTTCTTTTCAAATCAACTGTTGCCAGAAAGTTACGCAGATTTGTATATTACTTCTATAGAAAATACATAACTTCCCGCAGGACATACAGCAGCTGATAAGTACTGGAAGACTGCAGATTTTTTAATAAAAGTAAATTACAAATCTATATAACTTTCTGACACCAACTGATCTGAAAGAATTTCTTTTTTATGGAGTACCCCTTTAATGTACACTGCCACCTAATGGCTGGGTGAGGCATTACACCCTTATAAAATTACAAAAAATATATAATAATAACAATAATAAAAATAATAATAATAATTACAATAAACTCCTATGGTTTTCATTGCATACACTGACACCTAATGGCTGGGTGAGGAATTACACCCTTATAAAATTACAAAAAATATATAATAAAAACAATAATAAAAATAATAATAATAATAACTACAATAAACTCCTATGGTTTTCATTGCATACACTGACACCTAATGGCTGGGTGAGGAATTACACCCTTATAAAATTACAAAAAATATATAATAATAATAATAAAAATAATAATAATAACTACAATAAACTCCTATGGTTTTCATTGCATACACTGACACCTAATGGCTGGGTGAGGAATTACACCCTTATAAAATTCCAAAAATATATAATAATAATAATAATAATAATATTATTAACAACAATAACTACAATAAACTCCTATACGTCAGAAGATGCTGTTTGTCGGCCTTTCCTAAAAATAATAATTATTTCTATCAGCTTCTGGTTTTCATTACATACACTGCCACCTAATGGCTGGCCCAGATATCACACGCTTATAAAATGACTATAAACATACTATAAATACTATTTATATAAACTACTAATCACCAGAAACTACTAAGCATCATCAATGTTCCCTACAAATAAGAATTTCTATCCTTTCTCATTGCATACACTGCCACCTAATGGCTGGATGAGATATTACACCCTATAAGCTATTATGCCGCAGATGTTGCCATCAATGTTCCATCATTTCTAATATGTTATGTCACTTACCAGTTTCTATTGCGTACACTGCCACCTAGTGCCCAAAATAAGGAATTGCACCTATTAAAAAAGGCAATAAAATCATAATATGGCATAGTTTAATAAAGATGCTTTTTCCTTATGGTCTAGATTAGTGACCCCCAACCTCTGACTCTCCTGCAAAACTACAACTCTCATCGTGCCTGGTGACCTTCTGCTGTCCGGGCATGATAGGAGTTGTAGTTCTGCAACAGCTGGAGGGCCACGAGTTCCAGATAACATGTCTATACGGTATAATTCTATATAATATGGGTCACAAACTATTACTTGATCTTTCTAGTTTGTTTTTACTGTGAAAACTTTTTTCGTATGAGAACTTATTATTGGACGGAATTATAGAATGTGACTGATTTTACTGTCCAACAGTGACATCTAAAGGCCAGCAGTGGGATTGCCCCCCAAAAATGCAAATATAACTAAAGGATTGGGGGATTAAAGGGGAACACTGGTGAAAAAAAGGGTTGTCAGAAAGTTATGCAGATTTGTGAATTGCTTCTATTTAAAAATCTCCAGTCTTCCAGTACTTATCAGCTGCTGTATGTCCTGCAGGAAGTGGTGTATTCTTTCCAGTCTGACACAGTGCTCTTTGCTGCCACCTCTGTCCATGTCAGGAACTGTCCAGAGCAGCAGCAACATCCCATAGAAAACCTCTCCTGCTCTGGACAGTTCCATTGAACTAAATGGAGCTGTAATACCACACACAGCCTGAGCACCAGGGTGGAGCTGTTTTTGATGGATCTTGGATAACACCTTTACAACGCCAAAAAGTGAACCCTAGTCTCACGCCCCACACTGGACATACAATATTGCATCTGGCCTGGCAATTTAAGACATGGTCGTCCATTTGCTAATAAGCAGTGGCCCCGCCCACACAAAATGGCTGCCGTAATAACAGACAAGTAATTATAAAGAAGAAACAGATACAACGCTATTTTATTTTACAGCTCTCTGTCATCAGTCCACGAAGGTGAAAAAAATATCACGTTTTCTGCAACGTAAATTACAAGGTAATTTTTAAAATTTTTATTTTATTTTATTTTTTTATAAAACGGAGTCCCCTCCCCCACCTGTCAATCAAGCACGGCTTCCCTGCTGAGCGTATACATGATGGCGGACAGTATATAGTCATGTACAGCCCTGTACAGGGAGCCGCCATGTTGCCTATGAAGCTGACTGAGCTGCTGTGACTTCCTGCTGCGAGAGGGGAGAGGGAGTCGCCCCATTTACATTCACATGGCTGCTGCAGAGTCTTTTTTAAACCTAATGTTTTTCTGATTACAATCCCTTTAATACACCTACAAAGCTGCCTGATCCTCGCTGCACAGAGTATATAGGTCCGAGCTATCTGCGGGACCCCTGGGGCCCGGTCCTATGGCCACAGCAACGGACGCTCCGCGCACTAAGGTATCATTAGCAGCAATAAACTCCTCTGGCAGGTTTTAGCTCACTAGCGCCATCTACCTATGACATCACGCTTTCCAAAAATACATTGTTTCCACAAGAAGCTCTACCTAGGTCACTAAGAGAGTCACTATGGTGTGCTGGACACTATTGGTAGCAGCACCTAAGTCTCTAGGCCGGAATGTACATCGCCCCCTGATGGCCGATATCTGTAACAGCAATCCTGGTAAAAATAGGACAGATATAGGGGGAGGAGTGGAGGGGTAACAAGAACCGGCCAATGGGGAAAATGCCCTCCTTTACTCATAGGAGGGGCCAGTTTTAAGGTTGTAGGGGGTGGGTTAGGAGGTGTGGCTTAGGACTGTGGGTAAGGTTAAGAGGTGTGGTTTATTTCTGGCACTGTGGCAAGGGGGTGTGGCTTATGACTGTGGGCTAGGTTAAGAGGTGTGGTTTATGACTGTGAGTGAGGTTAAAAGATGTGGCTTATGACTACGTGAGGTTAAGAGGTGTGGCTAATAACTGGAGCTGGAGTAAGAGATGTGGTTCATGACTAGGTGGGGCAAGAGGTGTGGTTTATTATTGGAGCTGGGGTAAGAGGTGTGGTTTATGACTAGGTGGGGCAAGAGGTGTGGTTTATGAATGTGGGTGGAGTTAAGAGTTGTGTCTTATATCTACCGGTTTGAGATGTAGTTTATAAATGCGGGTGTAGTTAAGAGGTGTGGCTTACAACTGTAGGGGGGGTAAAGGGTGTGGTATATAAACGCAGGTTGGATTAGGAGGTGTGGCTTATGACTACAGGTCATATTAAAAGGTGTGGCTTATAGATGAGGTTTAAAGGTTTGGTTTATACATGAGGGGTGGAGTTTGGTGGTCTGTCTTATAAATGAGGGGTGGGGTTTAGAGGCATGGCTTATAAATGAGGGTGTGGTTGGAGGTGTGGTTTATAAATGAGGGGTGTGGTTGATAGGTGTGGCTTATAAATGAGGGGTGTGGTTTGGAGGTGTGGCTTATAAACAAGGGGTGAGGCTTATAAATGAGGGATGCAGTTTGGAGGTGTGGCTTATAAATGAGGGTTGGGTTGGAGGTGTGAGGGGTGTGGTTTTGAAATGTGGCTTATAGATGAGGAGTGGGGTTGAAGGTGTGGCTTATAAATGAGGGGTGTGGTTTGGAGATGTGGCTTATAAATGAGGGCGTGGGGAGGGGGTTGGAGGTGTGGCACAAAATATACATTTGTGCTTAGGAAATGTAACTTTGGGGAAGGGGAAATAGAGAAAGTGTGTTGTCAGGGGCAGTAGATGATCGGTTTGGACTGCTCATGTCCCAGACGCCCTCGTGAGGGGTGAGGTGGTGGAGCTGGAGCCTCCTTGACTGTACAAGTCCCGGTAAGAATCCTTGTAGCTGCCTCAGAACCGCGTCTCCTTATCTGACGAGATGAGACCATCCTTGGCTTTTACCGCCAACGCTCCACCTTTCCAGGATTCACTGAAATCCGAGAGATATTTTTTGGGCTGCGGAAGGTCGGAGTGTGGGGTGACGAGCTGCTTCAGCCTCTGGAAGGTGGAGACATGGTGTAAGCATCCATGTATACATTATATATACGCCACAATGGTGCCCGATACCCATTCAGACTGTTACCTGGGTGAATGGACCTTTTGTCCTCAGCATGATATAAACGGCATACACTGGTATACAGATCATGGAGGAGATGGCCATAAGCCAGCCAATGGCGTAGCCCCAGGGTGGGTACACGTAGCGGTTATTGTACTTCAGGGGCGTGTACTTGATGAGGGAGAAGAGGAACGTCCCCTGAGGAAGAAGAACTAGATGAGATGGCAGAAGACAGGACAACACAGTCTGAAGATCCAAATAGGAGACAGGGTCTTGTGATAAAGTCACCAGGAGGACTCACCAAGCACACTGCGGGGGTGGCTACCAACCAACAGTACTTTACTATTGGCCACGGCCGGTAGCCAATCATGTCTTCTATATTATCATAGAAACGGTCAGCACCTGAGAGGAATGGGAACCACCGTGAATCCTAACGCCCTCTGGCAACTTGAACCTGCGTATTTTCTTTACCCCAGACTCACCATAAACCCAGGCAACACAGATCACTTCAAAGATGGCAACGCAGAGCAGGCAGGTACCACTAGCTGCATAGTAGTCGAATAGCTGGAAGACGTACATTCCCCCCTATGAAGAAGTAGAAGCGACCTGGTCAACAGAAGACCAACATTGTGGATGTGGTAACCTACATGTCTCCATCATGGTTCTCATCATTACTATACCTCAGTAAGGAGGATAAGGCCTAACAGATAGCAGATAACAGCGATGGCCAATATGAGGAATTCTCGTCTGTACTTCTTCCGAAACACCTCAGGGAACATGTCCACGATGGCGGTGACCAGACTCTCCACACAGACAAACTGGACAAGAAGATTTAAAGGAAATTTAGTATCTGTATTAAACCAATAACAAGTTGACCAAAAATAATTGACAGCCATTTCATACTCTACTCAAACTCAACTCTTTGCAACCAATACCTGACTGTCAAGACCCAAGAAGATGAGCATGAGGAAGAAGAGACAAGACCAAAGAGGGGACACCGGCATCATGGTCACCGCTTTTGGATAGGCAATAAAGGCTAGACCAGGACCTATGGGACAAAGAGCACAAGGAGGATTCTGAAATCTGGTGAGATAATGATGAAACATATGACACTACAGGGTATTGCATATTAAGGAAATTTCTGGATGTTCCCCCCTCATGAGAGTTACAATGGTCTCCTCTTCATCAGTTTTAAGTCAGTTTTTAAACTAATGGTCTCCAATCAAGGTTCTTCCACACATGGCCTCCATTAAAGGTTTTTCAACAACAGGTCTCACATCAAGGTTCTATAACAGAAGTGGGATTCTACTACAAGAGGTCTCCAATCAGGGTTCTTCTACAAGGAATCTACATCAAGGTTCTACTACAAGAGGTCACTAATCAATGTTCTACTACAAGAGGTCTACAGATAGGGTTCTACTACAAGAGGTCTACAGATAGGGTTCTACTACAAGAGGTCTATAGACAGGGTTCTATTACAAGAGGTGTACAATCAAGGTTCATCTACAAGAGGTTTACAACCATAATTCTTTTACAAGAGGTCTACAATCAAGGGTCTACAACAAGAGGTCACCAATCAAAGTTCTACCACAAGAGATCACCAATCAAGGTTCTATTACAGGAGGTCTAAACTCGAGATTAAACTACAAGAGGTCTCCTTTTACAAGGAGTCTACATCAAGGTTTTGTGCAAGAGGTCTTCAATCAAGTTTCGTCAACAAGATGTCTACAATAAATGTTCTACTAAAAGAGATGTATAATTAAGTTTCTTTTACAATAGGTCTACAATTAAGATTTCTGCCACAAGAGGTCTATAGTCAAGGTTCTTCTTCAAGATGCCTATATTTAAAGGTTCTTCTACAAGAGGTCTCCAAGCAAGGTTTTTCTACATAAGGTCTCC